>NC_134690.1:258989129-259293713 GCF_050947455.1 Rhinoderma darwinii
TTCTCTCATGGATGACATTTGCCGTTTAGACGCTACGAACAAATCTACTCCTACAGACTCACAAGCCTCACAACTGCTACTTCTGAGACAACGTCTTAGATTGTGCCTTCTCTCAGATTATGAAAAAAACCTTAGAAAAACTAAAGCTAAGTACTACTCCCAAAATAATAAATCTGGGAAACTATTGGCTGCACGCATCAAGCTCCAACATCAAAAGTCCAGAATACCATACTTATTGAACCCCCACTCTCGACATAAAATTTTAGATCCTAGATAAATAGCTGACCAATTCCGTAAATATTATTCCTCCTTATATAATATCAAAGATGATCCCCTTGTAGCACGTCATATCTCCTCTGACATACATGATTTCCCCCAGACTGCCTCTCTACCTAGTCTTTCTCCGGACCAACTACAAGAATTGAACGACCCCACAACAGACCCAGAAATTGTCAAAATTATACAGTCCCTGCCACAAGGTAAAGCTCCTGGTCCCGACGAACTTACTAACTTATACTATAAAACCTTTGCATCTCAGTTGACTCCTTATTTGGGTAGATTTTTCCAGCAAGCCATGTCCCTTGGTTCTTTCCCTAAAGAGAATCAATCGACCTTGATTGTTACGCTACCTAAACCAGGGAAGTCCACTGACACTCCTCAAAATTTTCAGCCCATCTCACTACTCAACTCCGATATAAAACTTTATGAAAAGTTGATAGTCAATAGGCTTACCCCTATATTATCCACTTTGATAAGCAGAGATCAAGTAGGTTTCATTAAAGGTCGACAAGCGTCTGACAATAACCGACGTGTCTTGAATTTACGACACTCTATCGAAACATCCAAAGTTCCAGCAACACTGTTAGCACTTGACGCAGAGAAGACGTTTGACCGCATTAATTGGTCATACGCTTTTTCGACCCGCCAAACAATGGGTTTTGATGGTAACATCTTGAAATACATTCAGGCTCTTTACTCTGCCCCATCGGCTAAGGTGTACACCAAGGGTGTCCTCTCTAATGACTTTAATATATCTAATGGCACACGCTAGGTCTGCCCCTTGTCTCCAATAATATTTATCCTTTCTATGGAACCACTGGCCCAACATATTAAAATGTATAGCTCAGTTCATGGCATAAAAATTGGATATAGAACACATACTATTTCATTATACGCGGATGATATAATTCTTTCCCTATCCTAACCGGAAATTGCGCTTGCTTCGGTCATGGATGTTATTAATTCCTTTGGTAAACTTTCATATTATAAGCTCAATACTCAAAAATCCCAGATGTTACCTCTACACTTAGACACATTATATTTCCTACAAACGAAATACCCCTTTGACTGGAGACTGGACTATATTCAAAACTTACGTATCACCATAACATCCTCCTTCCGTGACCTTTATAAAGCTAATTATGAACCCCTTCTTCAGTCCTACATTTAGAATCTAAAAGACTCCTTCAGTATGAAACGTCATGGTTAGGACGAATAGTTGCATACAAAATGCTTCTTCTGACAAGGCTACTATACTTGTTTCGCACCCACCCAATTAGTCTACCCTCAAAATTTTTCCTTTCTGTCCAAAAAACCCTCTCCCAATTTATTTGGTCAGGTTGCAAACCCAGAATATCCCGGCACATACTTACTCGTGACAAAAAGATGGGTGGACTTAGTGTCCCAGACATACATAGCTACTATATTGCCACTCTTGTTGCACATATTTCAGATTGGTGGCATGATGACATAGATATCCACTGGCCTCAAATAGAATCCTCGTACATATCACCATTTAGCTTTAAAACTACTTTGTTTTTGACCTTTTGGTGCCTTTCTTCTTTCCACTCACTGTCCCCGTTGACTCAAGTGACTTTACAATGTTGGTCTCTTTTGCAACGCACATCTACTGATCGTATCCCTCTCTTGAAGTCATACATTCCCTTTGATCTTTTTTCATTACTTGTGCCCAATTTAACACTGTCTCTATGGCCAATGAAAGGCATTACTAATGCCTCACATTTGTTTATTGATAATCGGTTGGTGAGTTTTGAGCACCTCACATCTCAATACTCTGTGCCTGTTTCAGATTTTTTCAAATACCTCCAGATTAGAAATTGCATCACGACTCATAATAATTTTGATGCTTTATGCATTTTCAAAGTGTTTGGATATTTCTCAAAACGCAGCATGGGTCTGAGACTTATATACAACATGTTGCATTCACACTCACTTTTTTCTAAATCACATCCCCTCCGGTCCTGGAAAAGGGAATTTGAGTGCTCCTTTTCCGATAGAGCATGGATGGATGCATTTAAATTAATTTATAAAGCCTTGCCATGTATCCAACACATAGAAGCTGCTAGGAAAACTTCTCTGAGATGGTATTACACTCCAGAAAGACTGCACACAATGTACCCTGAATCGTTCCCACTGTGTTGGAGCGTTTGCGGTCACACTGGCACTCTATACCATACGTTATGGACGTGTCCAAAACTTGCCCCGTATTGGTCTCAGGTTTTTGATCTCTTGTCCACTGTCTCTAATTGTCATATCCCACAGTCCCCACAACTGGCCTTGCTCTTTCTTGATATGGGTCAATTTCCTGTCACATTACGTTGTTTGCTATGTAAAATCCTTGTCATGGCAAAACTGATGGTAACACGCCATTGGAAGGAGATTGATGCCCCTCTATTGGGAGAACTGATAGTGCTGATTAACACAACTTACATATATGAAAAACTCATATCCTTGGGTAACTCCTCGTTTCATAAGTTCTCGTCAGTATGGAATCTATGGTCCCTTAGTGTTTATTATGCTGCGTGACACACTTGCTACCTACTGTCATGATGACACTACTACTTCTCTGCATGGTAACATGGAAGTCTGCTTTGATAATATATATGATTTCTTTATGTTCGTTCCTTACTCTTTGTTGTGTTACTATGATGTCTCTTAAATCACAACTATTTTTGCACTTTCCTTTTTACAGAGATGTTACTGCTGTTATGATGAAATTGCAATGTTTGTATGCAATACTGTTCTTTTGTTTTCTTGCAAATACCAATAAAAACTATTGAAACGAAGAGGGAAAAAGCAGCCCAACATTTATAAAGCAATTTCTCCCGAGTACGGCAATACCCCATATGTGGTAATAAACTGCTGTTTGGACACACGGCAGGGCTCAGAAAGGCATGAGCGCTCTTTGGCATGCAGATTTTGCTGGCTTGGTATTTGGGCGCCATGATGCATTTGCAAAACCCTGAGGTATCAGAGTACAGTAGAAGCCCCAAGAAGTGACCCCATTTTCGAAACTACACCCCTCAAGGCCAGGGGCGTAGCTAAAGGCTCATGGGCCCCGATGCAATCGTGTTTCTTGGCCCCCCCCCAAAACTTCTCAGGGCCGATGGCCCGCAGCTTTCAGCTGCATCGCTGGGTCTCCTAAGTGATCCAACAATGCAGCACTAGCAGCCAGGGGCGTCACTAAGGACTTAAAACATCAGGGGGAATAGCCCCAATACATATGTGCCCCCCCCCCAAAAAAAATAAATGTGTGTGTGTATGAATATGTGCATATATATATATATATATATATATATATATATATATATATATATACAGTCCAATAGTAGATGAACACAGCACTCCGATAGTCTCCAGAAAATCAGGCCATGTGCTCGTTGCCTGGGGGTGAATCAATTCCCCAACATCCAATAGAGAAAAACATAGACCACAGCAACGGCACCAGGACTTCAGAGTAGATGAAAGCAAAAGTGGATTTTATTCACCTCAATACAGCAACGTTTCGGTTCAACAGGCTTGAGAAAGGTTCCTGTTGAACCGAAACGTTGCTGTATTGAGGTGAATAAAATCCACTTTTGCTTTCATCTACTCTGAAGTCCTGGTGCCGTTGCTGTGGTCTATGTTTTTCTCTATATATATATATATATATATATATGAGACAGCATATCTATAGCACTACGACCCTAAAGCTATGGATAAGATTAGATACATTGGCTTAGCAGACAGTAGCACACATTATAGGATTAGATAAAGTGTCTCAACAAACAGTATCACACATGATAGGATTAGATATAGGGCCCAGCAGACAGTATCACACAAGATAGGATTAGATACAGTGACTCAACAGACAGTATCACACATGATAGGATTAGATACAGTGACTCAACAGACAGTATCACACATGATAGGATTAGATACAGTGACTCAACAGACAGTATCACACATAATAGGATTAGATGCAGTGGCTCAGCAGACAGTATCACACATGAATGGATTAGATATAGGTCCCAGCTCGCTGACATTGCAGCTCCAGCGCTGGACCCAGGAAAGGTAAGAATAATAATTATTTTCCTTTTTGACGTGATACTAATTATTTTTGTGTGTTTGTTTTTTTACAAGTTCGGTTGTTGGACTACTTCAGATTCGAGGACTACTTCGATAACTGTGTTTTTTTTTATTCTCAATAAAATGGATAACGAGGGTTGTGTGGAATTTTTATTTCAATAAAATAATCTATGTCTTTGTATTTGTTTAAACTTTATAACTACTGCCCTAGTAATTGTCGCTGGCTGATTCACAATGCCCATTACTAAGGACATGAAGAGGTTAACACTAATCCCCATTATTACCCTGGTACCCAGCGCCACCAGGAAGAGCCGGGTTTGATCTAGTACCCGACCATCTGTAGTGACAGAGGGGCACTGGGGCGGCCGCAGTCTGGTATTATTAGGCTGGGAAAGGCCAAAAACTGTGACCTTTCCTACCCTGGTAATGCTAGGCTGCTGCTGATATGTTGTATCTGGCTGGTTATCAAAATGGGGGAACCCCACGTCATGCTGTCCAATTATTTATAAAAAAAATGACATGGGTTCCCCCCCATTTTTCATAACCAGTCAGATACAACACAGCAGCTGGCTAGCATTACCAGGGTGGGAAGGGCCACTGTTTTTGGCCTTTTCCAGCCTAATAATACCAGCCTGCAGTCACCCCAGTGACCGACCATCATTACAGATGGTCAGGTACTGGATCATACCCGGCTCTTCCTGGCACCCCTGATGGCGGTGGGTACCGGGGTAATAATGGGGGTTAGTGTTAGCCTATTCACCGTCTAACACTAAGCCCCGCCTTAGTAATGGACGCTGTCAATCTGTCAGCGGCCATTAGTAAGTTGGCAGCGATAAAGTAAAAAAAATAATACAAAGACATAGAAAAAAACCATTTTATTGAGAATAAAAAAGCCGTCACCGAAGTAGTCCTCGAATCCGAACCTGTAAAAATACACAAAAAAAAAACCATTAGCAAGGGCCAGTTGACATCACCGCTGCCCTTCCGATGATGGGTTCCGTCGGGTTAACTCCTCAACAGAAAGGCAAACTGAAACCTAAGCTTCAGTTTCCATCACCATTGATCTCAATGGTGACGGAAACGTTGCTAAAGATTTCCGTTTGTCACCGTTGTGACAGGGTTCCGTTGTTTTGCATTGTCGACTGCGCTATTGATTCCGCCAAAACAATGGAACCCGTTCACAACGGTGACAAACGGAAACCATTAGCAAAGTTTCCATCACCATTGAGATCAATGGTGATGCAAACGGAAGCTAAGGTTTCCGTTTACCTTTACGTTGAGGGGTTAACCAGACAGAACCCCTCAACGGAAGGGCAGGGGTGATGTGAACAGGGCCTTAGATACAGGGCCCTAGTTACAGGGCCCATATGCATGTGTGATACTGTTTGTTGGACCCTGTATCTAAGCCTAATGTAGGCTTAGATACAGGGTGCAGCAGACAGTATTCTTATGCAGTATAAGCTGGGGCCCTGTATCTAAGCCTAACACACGGTAAGCTTTAAAGGTTGTCCAGTCCCTAAACATTGATGGCCTATCTTCAGTATAGGCCATCAATAGCTGATGGGTTGGGGTCAGACACCCGGAAGCTCCCCCCAATCAGCGGTCTTGTAGGGGGTGCAGAGCTTGTACGAGTGCTGCTTCCCCTTCATTTCCCTCACTTGCTCACACTATGAATCGCTGACACGTCCGTGTCGGCAATTGAGTGTGAGAAAGTGACCGGAATGAAGGGGAAGTAGGACTCGTACGAGCGGCTGCAACCCCTTCAAACAGCTGATTGGCGGGGGTCCCGAGTGTCTGACCCCAACCCATCAGCAAAACACTAAAATTAAACTTACCTCCTCTTCGGCCGCAGGTCCTCACTCCATTAAGTGTCGGGATGCTTTTCATTGCTGTGGTGCGGCGGGCTGCAGGCCCCCCTGGCTTCTCAGCCCGGTCGCAATTGTGACCGCTGCAACCCCTATAGCTTCGCCACTACTTAAGGCATTTAACGTTTGCCTGGACATATGACAGACAACATTCGCATTTGAGGTCCATTTTGGTGATTTTCACAGCATTGCCCCACAATTGCAGGGCTCTGAGGTCAAATAGCAAAACAAACCCCCAAGTAGTAACTCCTATTTTGGAAACGACACCCCCTGAGGCATTTTAAGGGGTGTACTGAGCATTTTGCCCCCACAGGTGTTTTTCCATCAGTAATTAATGCGCAGCGGATGGTGCAAAGTGAAAATTGCAATTTTCCGCTGATATGCCATTTTAGTGCACAATATGTTGTGTCCTGTTTGTGCAACCGAAGACACATATCTCGTAAACTGCTAAACTGGTTCCCCCGGGTATGGCGATGCCATATGTGTGGACGTAAACTGCCGTTTGGGCACGCTGTACGGTTCAAAAGGGAGGGAAGGAGCGGCATTTGGTTTTTGGAGCGCAGATTTTGCTTGGCAGTTGTTCTGTTTGGGGTTTTGCTGGTATTTCAGTTTGTAATGCGGGGGTGTATGTAAGCTGTGCGTAGTACATCAGGGCATAATAAGAGGGTATAATAATACTGTAAAGAAATAATATTTCAGAGATATGTGGCCGATGTCACACTGTTAAATGGGGCCAGACGTTATCCGCTTTTGGACACTCTGCAAATTATGTGTTGCTATATTCCGAGAGCAAGAACTTTTTCTATTTTTTTGTCAAAAAAGCAGTGTAAGGGCTTGTTTTTTGCGGGACGGGTTGTAGTTTTTACTGGTACCAGGATGCCCAGGAGACGGAAATTGGTGGCCAGACCAGCGAAACTGCTGGATTTTTACATCCCACATAACCGCCAGGCGGATCAAGATGGCACCGCCGCCAGCTCTCAAGCTGGCTCACTCACCTCAGACCCGGGCTCTCCTCTCAGACACGCTATTGCACCTCCACACAGAAGCAGCTCTGTCCCGGTGCTATCGCCTCACGCACTAGCAGTCACTCGGAGCTCCTCTCCAGAACAACTTGTGACTCTGACCCTAGAGCTACCGGAACTCAGATGCCGCCATCTTGTGGAACGCTCACGCGGCCCTTCACCTTCCTCACCTTCATCTCCTGACTCCAGGAGCCCAGCCAAGCAGAAACAATGACTGCAAGCTGCTCAACACTTACTGAGGAATGTAGGAGAATGTGCCAGTGATAAATGTATGACTTCTTTGCAGACAGACGTTTTTGTTACTATGCCATCCACATCTAATCCTGTCACAGAACTTACTCTTAAAACCATGTTGCAGGCTCTGCAACAATCCCTGCACTCTGGGTTCGCTCGATTACTCAAACCCATGTCTGCAGAGATACACGCTGTGGAAGACATGTAGAGTTCAAAATGAGTGTCTTTGCATCATCCCACAATTAACTCATTATGATCTTGAATCCGACCTTTCCCAGGTGAAAGCAAAAATTGCTGATATGGAAGACAGATCCCGACGGAATAACGTTAAATTTCGAGGCATTCCTGAAGGCATAGCGGCCAAATATTTGACCCACTTTATTCAAGGATTCATTAAGACTTTACTTCCCAAATGCACTCCTAGAGATCTGATCATAGACAGAGCCCACAGAGTTACGAGGCCAAAACACCTAGCTGAGGAGGTTGCAAGGGATGTCTTGGCTCGCCTCCACTTTTTCCGCATCAAAGAACTCCCCATGGCCGCCGCCAGGCAAAAGAATGCAATTCCTGCACAATACAAAATGGTCTCCGTTTATGCGGATCTCTCTGCCACCACTCTACAACTCCGGGGACAACTCTCCCCTATCACTACAGCACTCAGGGATAACCAGATCTTATACAAATGGGTCTTTCAAGTTCGCTTACTGATCAACAGGAATACTTCCATGCACGTGATCAGATCCATACAAGATGGATCTTCGCTACTACAGCAATGGGAAATGTCTGTCACTTCCTCAGAGAATATGAGGAAAGCTCCTCCACAATCCATCAGTGATGACCAAACTTTGCAACCGTCCGCGACATTGAGGTAACTTCCAATGGTATATGCACTGTTGCTTTTGAGACCTAAACGTCCGGTTCACAAACTGACTGTCTCCCACCGCTTTTAGCTGAACATCACATTTCTAAGTGACCCTAAACTTTTTTTTTATTTCACATTTTTTATTTTCAACAAAGAAAGCAAGGACACAGAAGGAAAAAAGGGTGACGTGGGTACAAAAAATCTGACCACAATGCAACATATCTACAATTAATTCAATAAGTCTGTTTGTATTCCAGTACCGTCAATATTGTGAGATACCCCTCCCATCTATCCAGTGTCAATATGGAGAGACTTGCACAATAACTCAACGCCTCTATCCGGCATTTCCCAAACCCCCATTGTCACCCCACAGAATTAAACTATCTGTTTAGATAGTCAGAGGACAAACTACAGTAAAAGTGCGATATAAAGAAGAAAAAGAAGGGAAACAGAAAAGATTAAAAGATATGAGGGAAGAGGGGAGTCATCTCTCCCAGCTCTCTCCCCCCCCCCGCAGCACACCCCAAAGAACCAGATATTCTAAGAACTCCCAACATCATTCCCATTCTGTTCGCCCATAACCCCTTTGTATCTGTCTGATCCACAGAATTCGAGCCAGTAGAACCATGTTTTCCGGAATCTACCTGCATGTTCAGGAGAGGAATGAAGCAGCTCTCCATTCTCCGAATGTCATGTACCCGCTTCAACCATTGTCTAATCGATGGAGGCTCAGAGGACCGCCATTTCGCTGGAATACATGCTTTAGACGCATTTAATAAGTGTCTCACCAACGACTTCTTATATGTCCCTATAGTGATGTCATGATGGTGTAACAGAATCCACGCCGGGTCATCTCCCAGGGTGAGTCCCGTAATCTCAAATATGACGTCTTGGACTTCTGACCAAAAGGGGCGAAGACATTCACAACCCCAAAATATATGTAGTAGCGTACCTTCTTCCCTGCCGCATCTCCAACAGAGATGGGAAACATCAGGGAACATTTTGTGAAGCACATGTGGGACTCTGTACCAACGGGACAGTATTTTATAATTCGTTTCTTGATAAGCATTACTAATAGCTGCTTTATGTGAAAGGAGCATGACCTTCTCTTTCTGTTCTTGCGTTAAGGAGATCTGGAGATCTCGCTCCCATTTTGCGATAAACGGTGGCGTGAAATCTTCTGTAGGAGCAATCAGTAAACCATACATTTTAGACAATGCTCGTTTCACAAGTCCCATCTGGGAACACAGCGTTTCAAACTGGGTTAGTCTGCGATCATAAGTAGCAGGGGCAGGTATATGAGCCAAGTAGTGAGTTAGCTGTAAAGTCTGCCACTGTGATGCTACAGGCAAGCCCTCGGGCTCAGAAAGTTCCCTCTCGCGTAGCCAAACATCATCCCTACGAAAGTGACTAATTCTAAAATGGCCCTTTTGGAGCCAGTTCTTAAATGTCACTTCCGATAATCCTGGTCCAAACTCTGGTGTACCCAGGACCGGCGTGAGTGGTGAAGGGATCGATGAAACCCCCTTCCGTCTCCGCATATTTCTAAACACCTGTAGTGTTGGGTATATAGTAGGGTGATCCCTCAGGGATTTCCAATGAGTCATAGGCATCCATGGCAAACATTTCAATGGGAGATCAGTAAAGCCTTGTTCCACAGCTATCCAATCTTTAATAGAAGCATGGCGGCACCAGTCAACTACTCTAGTCAAGTGTATGGCATGATAATATTTCTCCACATCAGGCAGCCCAATCCCTCCACGACGCTTGGCAAGAACCAGAATTCT
Source organism: Rhinoderma darwinii (assembly GCF_050947455.1). NCBI lineage: Eukaryota > Metazoa > Chordata > Amphibia > Anura > Rhinodermatidae > Rhinoderma > Rhinoderma darwinii. The sequence goes on from NC_134690.1 coordinate 258,999,268, forward strand.
CCTCTGTAGTCTCGGAGGTTTATCAGCCCCACAAAGGAAGTGATGTACTGATATACAGTTTTAAAAAAGGACGGAGGTAATTTAATTGGCAATGCCTGCATCGGGTACAGAAATCTGGGTAAAACGTTCATCTTGATGATACTCACTCTCCCAAACCAGGAGAACGTCCCCTTTGTCCATCGAGCCAAATCATTCCTCAATGTTTGTAACAGAGGTAGGAAGTTTAGTTGAAATGTCCGCTCTATACAGGCCGGCAATTGGATACCCAGGTATTTGATCGAGTCACGCGCCTATCTAAAGGAAAAACTAGCACGTAAGGAATTTTCTAGGTCGTGTGGAATATGCAACATCATCGCCTCGGACTTCTGAAAGTTGATCTTCAAGTTGGACATTAAGCCATACTCTCGAAATTTATTCATGAGATTGGGCATAGAAATGTGAGGAGAGGTCACAAAAAATAGCAGATCATCTGCATAAGCCGCCACCTTGAAAACTTTACCCTTCAAAGTTAAGCCACTCACGTTAACGTTGCCTCTGATCTTACACAAAAAAGGTTCCAGGGCTAAAGCGAAAAGCAGGGGCGAGAGGGGACATCCCTGTCTTGTACCGTTATGAATCATAAACGGGGAAGAGTAAGTACCATTCACCCTCACAGAAGCCGAAGGCGACGAATAGAGTGCCCCAACCCAGGAGCGCATGTTAGTTCCTAAACCCAGATGTTCCAGAATTCCAAATAAAAATTGCCACCCCACCCGATCAAAGGCCTTTTCCGTGTCTGTGGATAGAATGACGGCAGGGCTCCTCTGTGAATTGGCCCAATGGACAAGATTGAGAGCCTTAGTCGTATTATCTCTCACTTCCCTAGACGGAATGAAGCCTGTTTGGTCTCTGTGAATTACAGTGGTCATCAATGGGGCTAGCCGATTTGCCAGTAGTTTAGAAAAAAAATTCAGATCTACATTGAGCAGAGAAATCGGCCTATAACTAGCACAAGAGGAAGGATCCTTGCAATCCTTCGGGATAACCACTATGGTAGCCCTCAATGAATCTGGAGGGACTGAGCTGCCCGATGATATCACATTAATAGCCCCCAAAAAGCCACCTGCTAACTGATCCAAGAACATTTTATAGTAACCAACCGTCAATCCATCTGGGCCCGGGGCCCTCCCCTTTTTTGTATCCCGCATTCCCCCGGAAAGTTTGTTATGAGTGATTGGATGATCCAATGTGTTACATGCTTCATCAGGTAGTTGTGGGAAACCTGAGGAAGATATGTATTCCTGTATAGCTACCTTAGTGGGAGGAGAATGAGGTGCTAATTGGTAGAGGGAGGAGTAGAACTCCCGAAAGGATCGGGCAATCTCCCTCGGAGAAGTTACCTTTACCCCTGTGTGGGAAGTAATATGAGGAACATATGCTGAAGCTCTCTGGGTTCTCAAAGCATTTGCCAGTGTTTTCCCCGGTTTATTTCCATACTCATAAAATATTCTCCGGCACCTAACTAATGTGGCTTTAGCCTTAACTTCATAAAGTGCTCTAAGTTCTTCCCGAAGGGACAGCAAGACCCACCTAGTTTCTGATGTCTGACATTGTTTATGTTTGACCTCTACTTCGCTAATCTTAGTTAACAGGTCACTCATTTTTGCCACCCTCCCTCTCTTGAGCCGCGCCCCCCATTTGATGAAAAAACCTCTTATGTACAGTGAAGGAAATAAGTATTTGATCCCTTGCTGATTTTGTAAATTTGACCACTGTCAAAGACATGAACAGTCTAGAATTTTTAGGCTAGGTTAATTTTACCAGTGAGAGATAGATTATATTTAAAAAAAAACTGAAAATCACATTGTCAAAATTATATATATTTATTTGCATTGTGCACAGAGAAATAAGCATTTGATCCCCTACCAACCATTAAGAGTTCGGCCTCCTCCAGACCAGTTACACGCTCCAAATCAACTTGGTGCCTGCATTAAAGACAGCTGTCTTAAATGGTCACCTGTATAAAAGACTCCTGTCCACAGACTCAATTAATCAGTCTGACTCTAACCTCTACAACATGGGCAAGACCAAAGAGCTTTCTAAGGATGTCAGGGACAAGATCATAGACCTGCACAAGGCTGGAATGGGCTACAAAACCATAAGTAAGACGCTGGGTGAGAAGGAGACAACTGTTGGTGCAATAGTAAGAAAATGGAAGACATACAAAATGACTGTCAATCGACATCGATCTGGGGCTCCATGCAAAATCTCACCTCGTGGGGTATCCTTGATCCTGAGGAAGGTGAGAGCTCAGCCGAAAACTACACGGGGGGAACTTGTTAATGATCTCAAAAACACAGAAAAAGGCCATACTTACAAATGGACACAGCCATGTCAGAAACGCTGATGAAGGCGAGTGAGCAGGTGCTTTAAATAATAATAGCCACTCCCACTAGTCTTGAGGGGAGTGGTATGTGGTGCATGGGATGTGTAGTAAGAAATAATAAATGAATAGTGTATGTGAAAGTGTAATAATGTAAGTGAAATATAGGGGGCAGTAATGAGTAAAGTGCCTAAAAAATAAATGAATAATGGGATGCAAGTGTGTGTGAAACATGGAGGGATAGTGTGTAAGTCATGAGGCGCAACGTGTGTAGCCAGGTAGAAGCCTATTTGTGACGCCTTGATAATTCATAGAGCATGCTACCCTGCTTGCTAGGCCAAACAACAACACACCATGCTCTCCCAGCATCAAAGACCCGGCTGTGTCCAAAAGAAGCGAATATAAGTAATAATGAAAAATACCTGGGGTATTAGTGATCATTTTGGCCAAAAAGACGCAAGCTCGCAATCCACGACAAGGATCCCCAGACTTGCGAGTCCCTAACTCCCTAACTGGAGCAAAAAGCTCCTGATGTACAGACAAAACAGATAAAAACAAGGACATTTATACAAAAACACCGAAAAAGGCCATACTTACAAATAGACACAGCCAGGTCAGAAACGCTGATGAAGGCGAGTGAGCAGGTGCTTTAAATAATAATAGCCACTCCCACTAGTCTTGAGGGGAGTGGTATGTGGTGCATGGGATGTGTAGTAAGAAATAATAAATGAATAGTGTATGTGCAAGTGTAATAATGTAAGTGAAATATATGATCTCAAGGCAGCTAGGACCACAGTCACCAAGAAAACCATTGGTAACACATTACGCCGTAATGGATTAAAATCCTGCAGTGCCCGCAAGGTCCCCCTGCTCAAGAAGGCATATGTACAGGCCCGTCTGAAGTTTGCAAATGAACATCTGGATGATTCTGAGAGTGATTGGGAGAAGGTGCTGTGGTCAGATGAGACTAAAATTGAGCTCTTTGGCATTAACTCAACTCGCCGTGTTTGGAGGAAGAGAAATGCTGCCTATGACTCAAAGAACACCGTCCCCACTGTCAAGCATGGAGGTGGAAACATTATGTTTTGGGAGTGTTTCTCTGCTAAAGGCACAGGACTACTTCACCGCATCAATGGGAGAATGGATGGAGCCATGTACTGTCAAATCCTGAGTGATAACCTCCTTCCTCCACCAGGACATTAAAAATGGCTCATGGCATGGGTCTTCCAGCACGACAATGACCTGAAACATACAGCCAAGGCAACAAAGAAGTGGCTCAAAAAGAAGCACATTAAGGTTATGGAGTGGCCTAGCCAGTCTCCAGACCTTAATCCCATCGAAAACTTATGGAGGGAGCTGAAGATCCGAGTTGCCAAGCGACAGCCTCGAAATCTTAATGATTTAGAGATGATCTGCAAAGAGGAGTGGGCCAAAATTCCATCTCACATGTGTGCAAATCTCATCATCAACTACAAAAAACGTCTGACTGCTGTGCTTGCCAACAAGGGTTTTGCCACCAAGTATTAAGTCTTATTTGCCAAAGGGATCAAATACTTATTTCTCTGTGCACAATGCAAATAAATATATATAATTTTGACAATGTGATTTTCTTTTTTTTTTTTAAATATAATCTATCTCTCACTGGTAAAATTAACCTAGCCTAAAAATTCTAGACTGTTCATGTCTTTGACAGTGGGCAAACTTACAAAATCAGCAAGGGATCAAATACTTATTTCCTTCACTGTAGCATTTATGAGCCTCCCATAAGCTGAGCGGGTTTGCTACTGAGCCAGTATTGGTAGAAAAGTAAAGCTCCAGCTCGCGGCAAATTTCAGATTGAGCCTCAGGATGTTGAAGTAAAAACTCGTTAATTTTCCACCGGCCTTGTGTCTGTGAGGACGGAGCGAAAGAGAGAGTGAGCGCAATTGGCGAATGATCCGACAAAGGAGATGAATGAATGTCCGCCCTCTCCACTCTATCCAGATGGAAGTGACTGATGAAAAAATAGTCTATTCTGGAGAACATATCATGGGTTGCTGAGTAATACGAGTAATCCCGAGTTCCCGGGTACAGAGTCCTCCACACGTCCACTAGTTGGTGGTCATGAATAATTTTTCTAATGGAGCTGAGTTGAAAGTAAGGAAGATGAGAGGCGCTCCTTGAGACGTCCAGATGAGGTTCCATTGCTACATTAAAATCTCCTACCACTACAATCATGCCTTCCCCAAAAGCCTGGAGTTGTTCCAGGTATACAGCAATAGCAGCTGATTGCCCCATGTTCGGTAAGTATAAATTAGCTAGTGTGACTACCTGTGAGAATAGAGTGCCCTTGACAAACAGAAATCTACCCTGAGGGTCAGCTTGAGAATCAATGAAGGTCCAAGGTACATTTTGTGCAATGAGAATACTCACACCCCTAGATCTAGAGTCCTCTGAGCAACCATGATAGCAATATGGAAAGCGTCTATTGGAGAGCCTAGGTACCTTATCTTTCCTGAAGTGCGTTTCCTGGAGAAACGCCACCTGGGTTTTAAGTCTCCACAGTTCAGCAAGAATCATGGAGCGCTTCTCCGGTGTCCTCAAGCCTCGGACATTATAGGAGAGCATTTTCATGTCCGTGTTCATGGTTCCCGAGCGCTGCGAGGGAAGAAACAAAAGGGAGGGGAGAAGAAAAAGGAAAGAAAAGAAAACAAAGAGAGAGATCAAAAACAGGTAAGTATATAAAGAAGAACAGGGAAATCTCTAAGGAAGGTTAAAGAAACCGAGGAGACTCAGCCAGCGAGGCAACTTGGAGGGAATTCCTAAAGGGAGAATTAGTAAGGAATCTAAGGAAGTGGAGTCCACCTCCCGTGTAGTTATTTGTAGATAGTACACTGTCAGCGATCAACAACACCCACCCCAGAGTTCTATCAAAAATCTACTAGGGAAATTGGATAAGTGATACCAATTCAAAACTTATAGCTATAAAGGTATAGCTCTGCCCTGTAGGGATCCTAGACCAATCCCCGAGCCAGGGTCGGACCGTCCGCGCAAGTAGGCCCATAAACTCCTTCACTATGTACGAACCCTTGTAGCGACACTCGTGATAAGATAAAGCCCCGCAACCCCTCCCCAGGGAATCCTTCAAATTCCCTTGCCCCCTAAGGGTGTTATGAGGAGCGATCCGCTACCTAGAGACATCGTATCAATACTCAATAAATCCCAACTAACAAGACCTAACTAAACTGTTTGGAATAGTCCTGTGTATATCCCATCAAATGTCTACCAAAGGGCAAACCCCACCCTTGCCCCGAGCTCCGTATCTCACAGACTCCGACGTAACCAGTGTAACAATATCTGAGAAATACATTGAAAAACACAGTTAAATCCCCCTCTAGATCACAAGGCCTAGAGCAACTAGTACAATGAAATTGATATCTTTAACTTGTGAACTATGAACCATTAAGCCCACATTATCCAGCTGTGTGTTAGTCTATGGCCTCATGCACATGACCGTAGTGTTTTTCTGGTCTGCAAATTCCAGGACCGTGTTCCGTGAAATGACCTCCGCAGTACATCCGTATGTAATCCGCAGTTCATCCGTATGTAATCCGCAAAATGCGGATAAAAAAAAAAAAAAAGGTTAAACAGGATGTCAAAAGCTTGTCCCAACCCCTTTAGAAGGTCACATGATCGCTCAGGAGCCATTTCATTTGTGCGAGTTCGGTCAGATTGCGCTGCTGATATAGCTGTGGTTTTTGGCAGTTCCTCACTGCGAACATGTCTTCTGTTGATGTGGATGATGTACTCCTGTACTGGCTCCTCTCCAGGCGATTTGGACAGCAACCACCAATGCTGGACGAAGAACCGAGGAGGAGGAAGAGATATTGAGTTCACCCCATTGTCTCCCAACGGCTTAGGAAGGGGCATTTTAACATGCTGTACTCAGACCTGCGGCAGTACCCGGACAAGTTCCTCAGCTACTGCCGTATGTCCGTTCAAACTTTTGACTGTCTGCTGGCGGACCTTCGTCCTGGACTCATCTTCCAGGACACCACCATGAGACGTTGCATTTCTCCAGAGGAACGCCTGATCGTCACTCTGAGGTAAGAAAACCTAAATCCCCTTCTACGCCATGTCTCTAGCCTGCAAACAATATTAGTATACTTGTCCCCTGTGCATATTGCCGCCATGTCACCGTGCTGCAGATATTTTTCCTGTATGTGCATATTTTTATATATATATATATTTTTTTTACAGATTTCTTGCACCCGGCAACTCCTTTGCATCGCTACATTTCCATTTTCTGCTGGGGTGCTCCACTATTTCTCAGATTGTCAAGCTTACCTGCGAAGTCATCTGGCAGCAACTTCGAGCAGCAGTGATGCCTAAGCCCAAGTCTGAGGACTGGATTCGGATTGCCGATGGCTTTTTACAATCAGCACAGTTTCCCAACTGTGTTGGTGCGCTGGATGGTAAGCACATCCGCGTTAAAAGCCTGCTCACTCAGGGTCACAGTATTTCAATTATAAACAGTTTTTCTCGGTGGTGCTGTTGGCCTTGGCTGACAGTGACTATCGGTTTATAATTGTCGATATTGGGGCCTATGGAAGCTCTGCGGATGCTGGCATCTTCAGGGCTTCCAGAATGGGTGAACGGCTAGCATCTAACCACCTCGACCTTCCGGAACCTAGACAGCTTCCAGGATCTACAGGACCACCAGCACCCTTTGTCATTGTGGGTGATGAAGTTTTCGGACTGTCCCCTCACCTGATGCATTCATTCCCTAGGCGTGGCTTAGATGAACGGAGGCGCATTTTTAACTACCGCCTTACCCATGTGGAGTGCGCCTTCGGAATTCTAAGCAGCAAGTGGCGTGTGTTCCAGAGCTCCATTCAGATGAATGCTGAAAATGTGACAAAGGTTATCCAAGCCTGTGTTGTCCTCCACAATTTTCTGAGGATTCATGAGTCGGCAGTGGACGCAGAGCTGAACCATTTTTCAACAAATTCCATCGCTTTGGACTACACACAACATGGAAGACCTCGAGTGTCTGGACTGGCAGTCCGTTATTTGTATACAGACTATTTTGTATCACCTGAGGGAGCAGTTCCTTAGCAAATGGATGTGCTTCGTGTGCCAAATTAAATTTCATAGGGACTGTTGTATTTCCTGTTTATGTTACAATTGTTAGTTTTAGTTTAAAGTTGCAGTATGTAGAGTAGGGACTCGCAAGAGAATGAGGACCCTTGACGCGGGTTGCGAGCTAATGTATTTCTGTCGTTTTTTTTTTAAATTATTTATTAATTTAAAAAAAAAAATGTGATTCTTTGCATTCGGCAGAAATGCAAACCAATACCTCATTATGTTTTTCAATAATAAAAAATACAAACACATAATTAACTATTAAACTTCTTTTAATCTTTACACAAAACAGTGTCATGAAACAAAAACAAAACAATATAATATGACAACATTATAAATCATAAAATGATTGAGAAGGCGCAGGGTCGTGATGGGGTCGTTGAACAGCCTCCCCCTGCTGCATGTGCCGATATTGCTGTGGCGAAGGTCCAGGCATGCCATACCCTGGACGATCTTGACTGAATAATGGCATTGAGGCTTCATATGGTGGCTGCTGGCTGGCTTGAGCGGTTGCTGCAGGTGCTGGAGGGACACAGCGTAAGTTTCTTCCATCACACCCCCGCCTATGATACTCTATGGCTTGATGGATTTCACGTGGGTCTGGATGTGTTGCAAAAATTTCAACAACTTCTATTAGGGCTGTTTGGCACCTCATCTGCCTCTCAATTGGCACTCTTTTTAGCAGATTTGAAAGAGAGCGACAGAAGGTGCCCTCTTCCGTTTCTGTCGCTCTTTTTTAAAGGTGTTCTAAAACACGCAGGTCGACCTCCTGCCTTGGCTCTGTACGTGTGGTACCTTGATTGGCAGAACGTCAGCGTTTAGCTCGGGGTAGAATTTGGGCTTCCGGTTCCGTGGCACAGACAGGATTATCCACTTGTGTGTTTTCCACAGGCACAGGAGTGGAAGTGTACCTAGCACTCCCCAAACCTACATCAGCCTCTTCTATTAGAGTGGCATTTGAGTCGTCTTCCGTCTCCAGATTATCCTTGGTTCTGTTGGAAAATTAAAACATAATGTTAGGGAATTTTAGTAGTAATTTAACGTCATGTCTACAGCAGGGCAAATACACTATGTAAACATATGCAGCTTATCCGATGGGCTGCCTAGAGGGAATTATATGCTTGAATAGACCGCTTGGCCACACCAATACGTGCTCTTTTAACATACTCACATGCATCACTACATGCAGGGGCGTAACTAGGAAAGACTGGGCCCCATAGCAAACTTTTGACTGGGGCCCACCCTCCACTGGGTGTCACACAACCCCCCCCTTGTAGATAGTGCCTTTTTTACAACCCCCCCTGTAGATCACGCCATACAGTCCCCCCTGTAGATAACGGCATACAGCGCCCCACTGTAGACAGTATGGCGTTATCTACAGGGGGACTGTATCGCGTTATCTACAGAAGGTGACTGTATGTCGTTATCTACAGGGGGGACTGTGTGGCGTTATCTACAGGGGGACTGTATGGCGTTCTCTACAGAGGGGGCTGTATGGCGCTAATGCCATACAGCCCCCACTGTAGAGAAAGCCATAGAGCCCCCCACTGTAGAGAACGCCATACAGCCCCCCCTGCAGGGAACGCCATACAGCCCCCCCCCCCCCAAAAAATGCGACCTATAGTGTGTCCTACAAATAACATGCATCCTCTATCCACAGGATAGGGGATACATGTGTGATCGCTGGCAGCGATAGGGAGAACGGGGGACTGAAAGTCCCCTGAGGTTCTCCATGACTAACTACTGACTTCCGGCATCTGCGCAGCTCAATAAAAGTGAAAGGAGCGCTGGTCACGCATGCGCACAAGCGCGATCGGCGCTCCATTCATTTATACGGAGCTGCCGACACAGAGCCCGGAAGTCCGAGGTTTGTGATGGAGAACTTCAGGGGACTTTCAGTCCCCCGTTCTCCCTGTCAATGCCAGCGATCACACATGTATCCCCTATCGGCTGCTACGGCGGTAGTTACGCCACTGACTACATGCCCAGACTACAATGATCAAAGTATATAAGCAATACTTACGGGCCAACATGCATGACATCCAGCAGGAACGACAGCTGTTTTGTGTATAGGTAGGGTATTTTTTTCTGCCGTCCGTCTCCGCTCCTCCCCTTGTCCTATAGCTCACGCTTGAAGTGGTCACGGCACGTGTTCCAGCGTGTTTTCACGTAGTCAACTATGATATAAAATAAAACAATCACAGATCAACATATTTGAAGTGTACGTTACTAGAACTTAGGAAATTTAGTTTTTTCTCTGAAAATGTTGGCGCAGATTTGGGGCGTTTACGCAACAAATCTGCACCAACATTTGCATATTTGACAGGTAATTCAGACGTTGCAGAAACGACAGCGGACTTGCCACCGTTTTCAGTTTTCTCATTGAATTCAACATCAATTCCACCACGTCTGCCCGTGCCCACACGACAGCGTCCGTAACGGCTGAAACTACGTTGATGTTTTCAGGAGAAAACATCCCCGTAATTTCAGCCGTAACGGCATGTGCAGGCGCTTGAACACCGCGTCCATTACGGACATAATTGGCGCTGCTTTTCATTGGAGTCAATGAATAACGGCTCCAATTACGGCCCAAGAAGTGACAGGCCACTTCTTTGACGCGGGCGTCTATTTACGCGCCGTCATTTGATAGCGGCGCGTAAATATACACCTCGTGTGAACAGACAAACGTCAGCCCATTGCTTTCAATGGGCAGATGTTTGTCCACGCTATTGTGGCGCAGTTTTCGGACGTAATTCAGGGCAAAAACCCCTGAATTACGTTCGTAATTAGTGTGTGTGAACATACCCTCATAGTGACATGTCAGGTTTTGATTGGTGGTGGTCCGAACCATGAGACCCCCACAATCTCACGTGCACTTCTGCAGCTTCATTTCAGTGATTGGTGGGTGTTTCAGTGATCCAACCCTCACCAATCAAAACTTCTGGCATGTCATTATGACATGACAGGAGTACTCTTTAAAAAATAAGAAACCGCATCAAGGTGTGAAACTTACCCATGCGTTTCTTTTGTGCTTTCGTTGCCTTCTCCCACTCTGAAAGATACAGCTCACCGCAGACCTCCTGCCAGGCAAGATCTTTGAGATTCCTGTCAGCATAGTCTTCCATGCGCTTATCCCATAGACAGGGCTTGTGCTGGACCAGGATGATTAGCTTCTCCACGCTGATCATTGAAGCCATGCTGCTCTCTGCTGCTTTCCTGCACTGTCTCCAGCCTTCACGACGACAGAACTCATTCCCGGTCATCGCCTAGCAACACTTCCGCAATTCCGCAAACTGCGGTTGACACACGGAGGTGTATCCGCATTTTCCACGGGCCCATTGACTTCTATGTGCATGTCCGCATCTAAGTTTGCGGGCCGTAATAAGACATGTCCTGAGTTTATGCGGCACGGATTTGCGGACATGCGGAGACCCGTGAAAACACAGATAGTGTGTATGGGCCCATAGAAATGAATGGGTCCGCAATTCTCCCGTAGATTTGCGGGGGAATTGCGGACGCAAAACACGTTCGTGTGCATGGGGCCTATTTCTTCCTCCTTAAACACAAGTGGCCCATCTCGTGACTTGTTCTAAAGGAAGTATCTAGCAACTAGAAAGCATTTCTAGGGGACTATCACACCTCTCTTCAGTGTGGCCCAATTTATAAAGATATGCTATCTGACAATCTAGTAACTAGTGAACTATGAACCATTAAGCTCACATTATCCAACTGTGTGTTGGTCTATCTCTTTCTCCTTAAACACAAGTGGCCCATCTCTTAACTCATTCTAAAGGAAGTATCTAACCACTAGGAAGCATTTTTAGGGGACTATTACTCAGCACTTCAGTGTGGCTCAATTTATAAGGATACGTTATCTGACAATCTAGTCACCAGATCAGGAAACCATACATATGAACCAGGGTAAGCAGGGAGTCCAGTGTCATACGTAATCATGACTCCACATCAAGGCAAGATTCTCACAGTTCCTGGGTTCCCGTCTATGGCAGTTGTTGCCTCGCCGGCCTGATGCGCTGCGGTCTGGGTTGAAGAGGATCCATAGGGCGGTTCCTGCCGCGTCTAGCTGGGCGATAACTCAAGGATGTTGCAATCCAGTCCGGAATGGCACTCGGTGGGACTTCCAGGAAGACAAAAAGGGCGGGTAAGTCCTGTGGCGAATGTATAGCAATCACTGAGCCTTGTTTCTTGACAATAAGGTGGAACTGAAAACCCCACATATATGTTGCCTCAGCCTCTCTGATGATATCCAGTAGCGGTCGCATCACATATCTCATATGCAATGTACAAGCTGATAGATCAGCCAAGATATGAATTTCAGCCCCTCTAAATTTCACGTGGCCCATGGTGCGCATTTTACGCATTAAATTTTCCTTCACTGTAAAATACAATGTCCCGTGGACGATCCGGATCTGCTGACACCGGGCCCAACGCTCTGTGCACTCGATCCAGTTCAATATGATTGCTCAGTGGATCTCCCAAAATACCGTTAAACAGTTCTACAACTATAGAGCGGAGATTATGACCCTCCTTATCTTCTGACAATCCCCTGATACGGACATTATTGTGCCTGTTGCGGTTCTCTAGATCATCATGGTCAAGAGTCGTAGCTTGTATTAATTAGTGTTGTGAGCACAGTTGGTCCTCCAACCTATCTAGTCTGTCGCCATGAGAAGATGTCTGTTGCTCAATGGCTGAGACCCGAGAGCACATCTGCTCCACCGTCCGGTTCACCTCCTCCAAACACGTATGCTGCATTTTCTCCATTCTATCTAACATGGTGTCAAAAAAGTTCTGTGACGGGAGATGCTTAAGAGCCTCCGCCAGATCCAATGGAGTTAATGGAGTTAATAGAGTCTCAGTGAGGAGTGGGGAGACAGGGCCCGGGGACCAAGAACCTCCCTCATGGGATCTCTCTGGGCTTGGGCTGATAGCTGGGGCATTCTCCAGGGATTTAGAAGGAGTGGACACACCTGATAGAGCGCTGGAACGAGCTGATGTCGTCACTCCCTGTCGTTGAGGAATTCCACATTGAGCTGCGGTTGCCATGTTGGCTTCTTCCTGCCTCTGTGAGATGCGTGGCCGTAGGAAGCGAGACAGTGAGGATGCCGGAATATTTTTATCTGAGGTCTTCAGAGACTTCCCTCGGGGCATAACGCGAGGTGGCGGGGTGTTTGCAAGTCGCTGTCAGCGTAAATGACACGGATTAAGTCACGGTCGGCGGAAGCTCCTAAGAATGCGTCCTTCTTCCTCACATGCCGAGACCACGCCCCCGGTCCTAATCTTTTGAACGGTAGTGTATATGCTACCCAAAGTTCATAAAAGGTTACACAATCCCCCTGGACGCCCGATCGTGGCATCCACGGATTCCATCTTATCACCACTGTCCATACTACTAGAGAAAGCCCTCATCCCTCTAGTTAAGCAAACTAAGTATTTTTCACTAGACACTACAGCTTTTTTAAACTTAATCAGGGAAACCAAAACAATCAAGCCAACAGACTTCTTGGTGACTCTAGATGTTACCAATCTATATACATCTATATCGCTATATGTGAAATAAAATATCACTTATTGGAGTGCTGAGTTCCCATTTTTTAATGACAACGATACTACCACGGGAAAAAGTTCCAACAAAACCATATTTTTTAAAACTTTATTATTATACCAGGCCTGGCGCACCATCTTCCATTCCAAAACGCACCAAAACCTACGGAACCTGACGTATCTTTAAACAAATTCAATTGATCAGCATTAACAAAATCAGCTTGCCAGAAAGAACAACCACTGTAAACCATCAAAAACTGTAACTATAAATGAAAATCCTCCCTCATATCTACAGAAATATTGACAAAAAAAAGGATTCTTTATCCCAGCTAATTGCATAGCTGTGCGTCTACAGAAAACCCTGTCCATTGGCATAACTCTAGAAGCAAAAGCCAAAAGACCTAATACAGATTGGATATCCCGAACAGCAGCCTTCTTAACTGTACACAAATTCATAAGCAACAACTTCAGTTTACAAATCTTCTCCTCTAGAAGCCTAAACTCACAAGCAGAGGAATCAATGACAATGCCAAGATATTCAATACAATCAGTGGGAGGGACAGTTTTATTAATAGCTAACAGAACACCAAAAACCCTACAAACTTCAAAAAACATTTCTAATATTTGAGAACAAACTGGGGAATTAACAGGACCAACAAATAAAAAAATCATCTAAATAGTGGATAATACCGCCCTTCATACTCCTAACAGCTACTACGAACTCTAAAAATCTAGAAAAAGCTTCAAAATAAAAACATGACAATGAACATCCCATAGGCAAACACTGAAAACCTAAAGAACTAAAACACAATGGGTGAATAGGCAATAATCTAAAAGCAGCTTCAATGTCAGCTTTAGCCATCCATGCCCCAGTCCCAAACTGCTTCACTGTATCAACTGCCTGGTCAAAAGTAGAATAAGAAACTGAAGAAAGATCCTTGTTAATGCTATTGTTTAATGAATCAACTTCAGGAAAGACAGGTGATGGATCAAACAAAAAGCATTAGGTTCATTTTTGGGAACAACACCCAGAAGAGATAAGCAAAAATCTGTAAAAGAGCCAGCTACTCTGTCCAAAGCAATTTCCTTAGCTATTTTGAGCTCCACCACTTCAGGATGAAAATCACTGATTTTAGATTAACCACCCATTTGCAACCTGAACCTGAAAAAATAGGAAGCTGAAAACTAGAACCAAAACCTTCAGTGAGCAAATGTGCCATCTGAAGATTTGGGTACTGATCGAGCCAAAACAACATTCTCTCCAGTTTTACTGGCGTCAAGGCTTTTTGCCAATAACCCAGAGGGCTGTGAAGGAAGATTTTAATTTTTTTGAAACACCTGGGTATGGCGTGGTTACCTCCACAAAAGGAACATTCATGTTTATATTTGCAGGTGTGAGGCCACTTAGGGCAGATTCACACGAACGTTGCGTTTTTGCGCGCGCAAACAACGCAGCGTTTTGCGAGCGCAAAAACCATTTGACAGCTGCGTGTGTCATGCGTGTCTGATGCGCGGCTGCGTGATTTTCGCGCAGCCGGCATCATAGAGATGAGGCTTGTCAACGCCCGTCACTGTCCAAGGTGCTGAAAGAGCTAAATCTTTCAGCACCCTCGACAGTGAATGCCGAACACAACAGCGAAAAACCTGTAAAAAAAAAGATAAAGTTCCTACTTACCGAGAACTTCCCGGCCGTTGCCTTGGTGACGCGTCCTTGGTGACGCGTCCTTGGTGACGCGCCTCTCTTGACATCGGGCCCCACCTCCCTGGATGACGCAGCAGTCCAAGTGACCGCTGCAGCCTGTGATTGGCTGCAGCCTGTGCTTGGCCTGTGATTGGCTGGAGCTGTCACTTGAACTGAAGTGTCATCCCTGGAGGTCGGACTGCAGGAAGGAGACAGGAGTAATCGGTAAGTTAGAACTTCGGTTTTTTTTACAGGTTAATGTATTTTGGGATCGCAAGTCACTGTCCATGGTGCTGAAACAGTTTAACTCTTTCAGCACCATGGACAGTGACTATCTCCTGACGTCGCGTACCGATAATTTTTTTGCCGGGATCGGCCAAAACGAGTTTGGCCGAACCCGGTGAAGTTCGGTACGCTTGTCCGGCTTCGCTCATCGCAAAGACACTCCGTTTGTATGTTCGGAAACAGAAAAGCACGTGGTGCTTTTCGGTTTTCATTCATCCTTTTCACTGCTGTTGCGCGAATCACGCTCGTCCCACGGAAGTGCTTCCGTGTGGTGCGCGTGATTTTCACGCACCCATTGACTTCAATGGGTGCGTGATGCGCGAAATACGCAGAGTTATTGAACCTGTCGCGCTTTTTGCGCAGCAGACAAACGCTGCGCAAAAAGCACGGACTGTCTGTACTGCCCCATAGACTTGTATTGGTCCATGCGTGCCGCGTGAAAACCACGCGGCCCACACGGACCGAATACACGCTCGTGTGAATCCCCCCTAACATTGAGTTACGTTAACCCCTTCCCTCTTTGGCCACTTTTGACCTTTCTGACAGAGCCTCATTTTTCAAATCTGACATGTTTCACTTTATGTGGTAATAACTTCGGAATGCTTTTAGCTATCCAAGCGATTCTGAGATTGTTTTCTCGTAACACATTGGGCTTTATGGTACTGGCAAAATTTGCTCAATACATTCAGTATTTAATTGTGAAAAGCACCCAAATTTTGCAAAAAATTGCAAAAATTATTTTTATCAATTTAAATGTATCTGCTTGTAAGATAGATAGTAATACCGCACAAAAAAGTCGCTAATTAACATCCCCCACATGTCTACATTAGATTGGCATCGTTTTTTGAACATCCTTCTATTTTTCTAGGACGTTACAAGGCTTTGAACTTTAGCAGCAATTTCTCACATTTTCAAGAAAATTTCAAAAGGCTATTTTTACAGGGCCAGTTCAGTTGTGAAGTGGTTTTGAGGGCCTTATATATTAGAAACCCCCAATGAGTCGCCCCATTTTAAAACAGCATTTAGAAAGTTTCTTAACCCTTTAGACGTTTCACAGGAATTAAAGCAAAGTGGAGGTGAAATTTACAAATCTCATATTTTTTTGCAGAAATTAATTTCACATTTTTTTGTAACACAGAAAGTTTCACCAGAGAAATGCCACTCAATATTTATTGCCCAGGTTCTGCAGTTTTAGGAAATATCCCAGATGTGGCCCTAGCGTGCTACTGGACTGAAGCACTGGCCTCAGAAACAAAGGAGCACCTAGAGGATTTTGGGGCCTTATTTTTATTAGAATATATTTTAGGCACCGTGTCAGGTTTGAAGGGTGCCAAAACAGTGGAAATTCCCCTAAGGTGACCCCATTTGGGAAACTACACACCTCAAGGAAATTATCTAGAGGTATAGTGAGCATTTTGACCGGACAGGTTTTTTGCAGAAATTATTGGAAGTAGGCCCTGAAAATTTAAATCTAATTTTTTTCAAAGAAAATGAAGGTTTAGTGATTTTTTTTCTCATTTCCACAAGGACTAAAGGAGAAAAAACACTGCAAAATTTGTAAAGCAATTTCTCCCACATGTGGTCATAAACGGCTGTCTGGACAAACAGCGGGGTTTAGAAGGGAAAGAGCACTATTTGACTTTTTGGAGATCACATTTTAGCAGTTATGGTTTGCGGAGGCCATGTCACATTTGCAAATCAACTGAGAGGACAAAACAATGAAAATGCCCAAAAAGTGACTCCATTTAGGAAACTACTTCCCTTGAGGGAGTCATCTAGGGGTGTAGTGAGCATTTTGACCCCACAGGTGTTTCATAGAATTTATTAGCCCCTTAAGGACGCAGCCTAGTTTGGGCCTTAAGGCTCAGAGCCCATTTTTCAAATCTGACATATTTCACTTTATGTGGTAATAACGTCGGAATGCTTAAACCTATCCAAGCGATTCTGAGATTGTTTTCTCGTGACACTTTGGGCTTCATGTTCGTGGTAAAATTTGGTCGATATATTCAGTCTTTATTTGTGAAAAATTGCAAAATTTAGAGAAAATTTACAAAAAATAGCATTTTTCAGAATTTAAATGCATCTGCTTGAAAAACAGACGGTTATACCACCCAAAATAGTTACTAGTTCACATTTCCCATATGTCTACTTTAGATTGGCATCGTTTTTTGAACATTATTTTATTTTTCTTGGACGTTACAAGGTTTAGAACATAAACAGCAATTTCTCATATTCTTAAGAAAATTTCAAAAGCCTTTTTTTGAAGGTGCCAGTTCAGTTCTGAAGTGGATTTGAGGGGCCTATGTATTAGAAACCCCCATAAAACACCCCATTTTAAAAACTAGACCCCTCAAAGTATTCAAAACAGCATATAGAAAGTTTTTTAACCCTTCAGGCATTTCACAGGAATTAAAGCAAAGTGGAAATGAAATTTGCACATTTCATTTTTTCTGCTGAATTTCAATTTTATTCAATTTTTTTTTAGTAACAGAGAAGGTTTTACCAGAGAAACACTACTAAATATGTATTGTCCAGATTCTGCAGTTTTTAGAAATGTCCCACATGTGGCCCTACTGCGCTCGTGGACTAAAACACAAGCCCTAGAAGCAAAGAAGCACCTAGTGCATTTTGAGGCCTCTTTTTTATTAGAATATATTTTAGGCAGCATGCCAGGTTTGAAGAGGCGTTGAGGTATCAAAACAATGGAAACCCACCAGAAGTGACCCCATTTTGGAAATTACACCCCTCAAGGAATTCATTTATGGTTTTTGTTATCATTTTGACCGCACAGTTTTTTCACAGCACCTATTTGAATTGGGCTGTGAAATGAAAAAAATTATATTTTTTCCAATAAAATGTCATTTTTGATCAAATTTTCTTATTTTCACAGGGAACAACATACCCCATTTTGTTGCCCAATTTGTCCTTAGTGCGGCAATACCCCATTTGTGGTGATAAACTGCCGTTTGGGCCCATGGGAGGGCTCAGAAGGAAAGGAGCGCTATGTGTTTGTTGGAGTCCAGATTTTGCTGGATTGGTTTTCGGGTGCCATGTCGCATTTGCAGAGCCCCAGAGGTATCAAAGCAATGGAAACCCACCAGAAGTGACCCCATTTTGGAAACTACACCCCTCAAGGAATTCATTTATGGTTTTTGTTATCATTTTGACCGCACAGGTTTTTCACAGCACCTATTTGAATTGGGCTGTGAAATGAAAAAAATTATATTTTTTCCAATAAGATGTCATTTTTGATCAAAATTTCTTATTTTCACAGGGAACAACATACCCCATTTTGTTGCCCAATTTGTCCTTAGTGCGGCAATACCCCATTTGTGGTGATAAACTGCCGTTTGGGCCCATGGGAGGGCTCAGACGGAAAGGAGCGCTATGTGTTTGTTGGAGTCCAGATTTTGCTGGATTGGTTTTCGGGTGCCATGTTGCATTTGCAGAGCCCCAGAGGTATCAAAGCAATGGAAACCCACCAGAAGTGACCCCATTTTGGAAACTACACCCCTCAAGGAATTCATTTATGGTTTTTGTTATCATTTTGACCGCACAGTTTTTTCACAGCACCTATTTGAATTGGGCTGTGAAATGAAAAAAATGATATTTTTTCCAATAAGATGTCATTTTTGATCAAAATTTCTTATTTTCACAAGGAACAACATACCCCATTTTGTTGCCCAATTTGTCCTTAGTGCGGCAATACCCCATTTGTGGTGATAAACTGCCCTTTGGGCCCATGGGAGGGCTCAGAAGGAAAGGACCACCATTTGGCCTACTGGAGCTTTTCTGGTGCTAAGTCATGTGTGCAGAAGCCCCTGAGGTACCAGTACAGTTGAAACCCCCGAGAAGTGACCCCATTTTAAAAACTACACCCCTTAAGACATTCATCTAGAGGTGTAGTGAGCATTTTGACCCCACAGGTACTGTGTAAAAGATAATGCGCAGCAGATGGTGCAGTGTGAGATTTGCAATTTTATATATGTATATGCCATTTCAGTGTCCAATATAGTGTGCCCAGCATGCGCCACCGGAGATATACACCCCTTAAATTGTAATGTGGGTTCTCCTGGGTACGACAATACCCTACATGTGGCTGTTATCAGCTGCCTGGGCATACGGCAGGGCTCAGAAGGGAAAGATGAGGGGGGTAAGCTGTGCGGAGTGCATCAGGGTAAATTAAAAATCAAGGGATGTATGATACATTTTAAAACAATCTTTTATACAGAGCCCTGGTTTTTCGGGACACGTGTCACATTGGTATATTGTGTTCTTCCTTATCCCCCTCTTATAGCAGACTCTGCACCTCTTTTGACTCTTTCCCTTTCCACCGGTTTGGGGACCTTCTCCTGGAAAGTGTTGCCCTGGTACGATGCGTGTGGCCTCGCTTCCAGAAGTACTGGGTGCCCCCCCTTCCTGGTCCCTAAAGATTAGATCTTGAAATTCCAGGAAAGTTCCCCTCTGGCCTGCACATCGACGTAGCACATACGCATTGTACAAAGCCATCTGTATGATGTGCCCGGCCAGCTTCTTATACCACACCGCATGGCGCTGTAGGGCTTCAGGACTTGATTTGACAAGTCCATCCCTCCCATGTACCTATTGTAGTCCAGGATGCAGTCTGGTTTGGGGGTGGCCTTTCCTTCATATATCCTAAAC
Source organism: Rhinoderma darwinii (assembly GCF_050947455.1). NCBI lineage: Eukaryota > Metazoa > Chordata > Amphibia > Anura > Rhinodermatidae > Rhinoderma > Rhinoderma darwinii. Next base: position 259,018,944 of record NC_134690.1, read on the forward strand.
CTGTAGGTATACCCTGATGCACTCTCGCACAGCTTATACATCTTCACGCCATACCTTGCCCTCTTACCTGGCAGGTACTGGCGGAATTGAACCCTCCCTTTAAAATGTACCAGGGACTCATCAATAGAAAAACACTTCTCGGGGGTGTATGCTTGGGAAAACCGGGCACTGGAACGGTCTAATAGGGGTCTCCGTTTATACAAACGGTCAAAACTGGGGTCATCTCGGGGTGGGCACGGCTCATTATCAGTATAATGTAAGAAGCGAAGTATTGCCTCATTTATTTATTTTTTTAGGTTCCAGTTCATTTCTGAAGTTGCTTTGAGGGGCCCATATATTAGAAACCCCTATCAAACACCCCATTTTAGAAACTAGACCCCTCAAAGTATTCACAACAGCATTTAGAAAGTTTATGAACCCTTTAGGTGTTTCACAGAAATTTAGAGCAAAGTAGAGGTGAAATTTACTCTTTTTATACCATTTTTTTTATAACACAAAAGGATTTATCAGAGAAACGCAAATTAATACTTATTGCCCAGATTCTGCAGTTTAGAGAAATATCCCACATGTTGCCCTCGGGCGGTAATGGACTGAAGCACCGGCCTCTGAAGCAAAGGAGCACCTAGCGGATTTTGAGCCTTCTTTTTTATTAGGCACCATGTCCGGTTTGAAGAGGTCTTGTGGTGCCAAAACATTGGAAACCCCCCAAAAGTGACCCCAATTTGGAAACTAGACCCCTTGAGGAATCCATTGTAGTTTTCATAGGGTGCATGCGGCTTTTTGATCAGTTTTTATTCCATTTTTAGGTGGCGTGGTGACTAATAAACAGCAATTCTACTATTGTTTTTGTATACTTTTTTTTTTACAGCGTTCACCGTGCGCTATAAATGATATATTAACTTTATTCTGCGGGGCGATACGATCACGGCGATACCAGATGTTTATAGTTTTTTTTTATGTCTTATGGCGTTTGCACAATAAAATACGTTTTGTAAACAATCATTCACTTTTTGTGTTACCTTATTCTAAGAGCCATAACGTTTTTATTTTTCAATCAATAAAGCCGTGCGAGGACTTATTTTTTGCGTAACGAACTGTATTTTCCTTCAGTACCATTTTTAGGTACATGCGACTTTTTGATCTCTTTTTATTCCATTTTTTGGGAGGTGAAGTGACCAAACAATTGTGATTGTGGTACGGTTTATTAATATTTTTTTTTACGGCGTTCACCGTGCGGGATAAATAACAAAATAATTTTGTAGTTCAGGCCGTTACGGACGCGGCGATACCAATTATGTATAGTTTATTTGTTTGTTTATATATTTTTATTAATAATAAAGGACTGATAAGGGAAAAAGTGGGACTTTTACTTTTATTACTTTTAAAACTTTTATTTTCTTATTTTTACACATCTTTTTTTAACTTTTTTTTTACTTTATTACTTTGTCCCACTAGGGGACTTGAGGGCAGGAGGCCCTGATCGCTATTCTAATACACTGCACTACATGCGTAGTGCAGTGTATTAGAACTGTCAGCTACTCACTGACAGCAAGCATAGTGGGTCCTGACGTTGTCAGGACCCACTAGGCTTCCGTCTATGGCATAGCCGGACGCCATTGTTTGGTGTCCGGTTGCCATAGTCACCATCGCCGGCCGCTATCGCGTAGCAGGCCGGCGATGGCAGCTTAACCCCTAAAAAGCCGCGATCTCTATAGAACGCGGCTTTTAAGGGGTTAATCAGCGGGGACACAGCGATCGGTCCCCGCTGTAGGAGCTGTGACAGCTGCTGAACAAGACAGCAGCGTCACAGCTCCTGTATGTGTCGGGAGGACGGCCGAAACGGCCGTTACTCCCGAGACGTACTATTACGGCATGGAGCGCGAACGATACAGCTGCCATGACGTAATAGTACGTCAAGGAGCGGGAAGGGGTTAGAATTGGGCAGTGAAAATAAAAACAATCCATTTTCTTCAATAAGACGTAGCTTTAGCTAAAAAGTTTTCATTTTCTCAACAAATAAAGGAAAAAAATAACACAATATTTGTAAAGCAATTTCTCACGAGTACGGCAATACCCCACATGTGGTCATAAACTGTTGTTTGGGCACACAGTAGGCTCAGAAGTGAAGGAGCGGCACTTGGCTAGATTGGTTTCTGGGCGCCTGTGGGTCCAAAACAGTGGAAACCCCCCATAAGTGACCCCATTTTGGAAACTACACCCATCAATGCATTCACCTAGGGGTGTAGTGAACATGTTAACACCGCAGGTGTTTTGTAGAAATTAGTGTGCACTCGATGTTGCAGAGTGAAAATGGGATTTTTTTTCCATAGAAATGCCAATATGTGGTGCCCAGCTTGTGCCACCATAACAAGACAACTCTCTAATTATTATGCTATGTTTCCCGGTTTTAGAAACACCCTACATGTGACCCTAATATTTTGCCTGGACATTTGACAGAGCTCAGGAGTGAAAGAGTACCATGTAAAATTGAGGCCTAATTTGGCGATTTACAAAGTATTGGTTCACAATTACAGGGCTCAGATGTGAAATAATAAAAGAAACCCCTGAGAAGTGACCCCATTTTGGAAACTACACCCCTCAAGGCATTTATTAAGAGGTGTATTGAGCATTTTCACCCCTCAGGTCTTTTCCATAAGTGAATGCGCCGCGGATGGTGCAAATTAAAAATGTATATTTTTCGCTAGATATGCCATTTCTATGGCAAATATGTAATGCCCAGCTTGTGCCACTTGAGACACACACCCCAAATTTTTTTAAAAGGGTTCTCCCAGGTATGGTGATGCCATATATGTGGAAGTCAACTGCTGTTTGGGCACGCTGTAGGGTTCAGAGGGGAGGGAGCGCCATTTGGCTTTTGGAGGGCGGATTTTGCTTGGTAGTAGTTTTGTGTGAGTATTGCTGGTGTATTCGTTTATAATGTGGTGGCATATGTAAGCTGGGCAGAGTATATAAGGGGCATAGTCAGGTGGTATAATAATGGGGTAAAAAAACAATAAAATTATCTATAGATGTGTGTTACGCTGTGAAGCAATCCTTTCTGCACAGGCCAGTGTCGCACTAATAAATGGTGTCCTTTCTTATCCCCCTTTTGGTCCACACTCTGTACCTTTTCATTTTGGGGAATTTTGCTGGGAAGTGTTGTCCTGGTATAATAAGGGTGCTGTCGCTTCCAGCAGATATGTTTGGGCCCTACCCTTCCTGGTTCCCTAATTTTAGGGCCTTGATAAATCGCCTCTTGAAACAGAAGAAATGTTCCCCTCGGGCCTGCACGGTTGCATATTTTTCTTTACTGACTTATTGGAGCCTTAACTAATTTTATTTTTTCATAGACGTAGTGGTATGAGGGCTGTGTTTTTGCAGGACGAGCTGTAGTTATTATTGGTACCATTTTGGGGTACATGCAACTTTTTGATCACTTTTTATCCTATTTTGTGGGAGTCTAGGTAACCGAAAAACCGCAATTCTGGCATAGTTTTTTTTAGTGTTTTTTATACAGCGTTCACCATGCATTATAAATTACATGTTAACTTTATTCTGCGGGTCTCTACGTATCTGGCGATACCAAATTTATACCACTTTTTTATGTTTTACAACATTTTTGCACAATAAAATTACTTTTGTCGCCAAGTTGTGAGAACCATAACTTTTGAACTTTTTAGTCTACGGAGCTGTATGCGGGCTTTTTGGATACATGCGACTTTTTGATCACTTTTTATTCCAATATTTGTAGGGCAAAGTGACCAAAAAAGAGAAATTCTGGTATAGTTTTTTAAGTTGTTTTTTTTACGCTGTTCACCGCGTGCAATAAATAATATAATATTTATATAGCTCAGGCCTTTACGGTCACAGCGATACCAAATCGGCATGGTTTATTATGTTTTTTCAATAATAAAGGACTTGATAAGGGAAAAGGGCGATAGTGTTCTATTTTATTACTTGAAACTTTTAATATGTTTTCAAACTTTTTTTCTCCCACTTTTTTTTTCCACTTTTTTTTTCCACTTTTTTATAAATTTTTTACACGTTTTTTATAGTCCCACTGGGGGACTTGAAGGTCCAACTGTTTGATCTTTTTTTTCTAATACCTACGTAGTGCAACGTATTAGATATGTCAGTTATTCACTGACAGCAAGCAGATTAGGCTTCGCCTCCCGGCGGGGCCTAACTGCCTTCTGTAATGGCAGAGCAGGAGGCCATTGGGTCGCCTGTTGCCATAGCAGCAGTCGCCAGTCCTGATTGCCTGTCAGGGCTGGCGATCTGCTAGCAACTGCTAAGATGCAGCGATCGCTGCATTGAAGGCGTTAATGGCAGGGATCGGAGCTAGCTCCGGTTCCTGATGTTACAGGTGGATGTCAACTGCGACATGTTGCCGGCGGCTACGGAAGACGGTCAGGCTCCGCCGCCGGCCGGGTCCTGGACGGTTTCTGTGCTAGGCAGAACGGGAGGCCAGTATTAGGCCTCCGGTTGCCATTGCAGTTACTGGAACCCAGACAATTTCATTGCTGGGGTTCCGATGAGCTGAAAACACCTTAAATGTTTGAGCGCTGCATTTAAGGGGCTAATGGCTAATTTTGGTCTCCGCCATTACAGCTAGATGTCAGCTGATGAGATCCGGCGATGATGGCACTGGCTCAGCTTCTGAGCTGGTGCCCAGCATTTGTCGTATGGATACGGCAAAATGGTGGAAGCACTAGCTCTCCATGACGTATCCATACGACAAATGTCGGGAAGTGGACAAAGGCAAAACATGTGGCTTTCCGAAATGTTCCTGCTTGTGGGGCAACTCGGGGGAAAAAAAAGAGAGAAAAACAGATAACTTCTGCCTAAAATTCTCATCATGTAAAAACCAGCCAAAACCGCCAAAATGCCTATAACCTTCTAAAACTATATCTATATGTTGATCAAATCCGAACATTTCTCTGGTAATTTTTCTCCTAAAATACTAGAATAAATACAAAAAGCTTGAAGCCAATTGTTAAAAGATTTGGGTATCGGCCATCGCCTGTCCTCCCCTGATTTATCCTCTTTCTTTTCCAGCTTATAAGAAAATTCCTTAGAAGCAGGCAAAAAGGAGAGCAAATCAACATAGTCATTCTTCCAAATCTTATCTTTAACTGAAGGAGATAAATGGAACCCTAACGGGAACACGGCGTGCGTCAGTGCTTCTTTGTAATAATACTCAGCTACCCCCAGTGCCAGCAAGCACTGTTGGAAGGGGTGTAGCTGGCACTGGGCCATTCGGGGACCTAGCCCCGGATCTTTGGCCCGGTGCCCCGAATCCCCGGAGACTGCCGCATTCAGGTTTCAATTGCGGCCGGGCCGCGGCCACCCACACCGCATATATAAAAGTTACTATAGTAACTGGGTTCCTATGTAATAAAATACACGGCCACTGTTACTATATTAAAGACACATACTTATCCATCTTCCTTCCCGAGTGCAGCGGAAGTCCTGACATCTTCTCGCGTCATGATGTCACGACGCTGTGCACCGCAGATGACGTCACGATGCTAGATGGTATCGGGACATCCGCTGCACCCAGAACCGAAGAGGAGGGTAAGAGGAGGTCCAGAATCTAAGCCTGCCTTGTGGTAGGCTTAGATACAGGGTCTATCAGACCGTGTCACACATGGACCCTGTATCTAAGCCTACCAAATGGTATTCTTAGATACATGGTCCATGTCTGATCCTGTCTGATGGGCTCTGTATCTAAGCTTACCACATAGTAGGCTTAGATACAGAGCCCTAGCAGACCGTAATCTTATACAGTATAAGATTACTGCCTGCTGGGATCCTGTATCTAAGTCTACCTTGTGGTAGGCTTAGATACATGGTCTAAGGCCCCATGCACACGACCATATTTTTGTCCACCCGTAAATACTGGCGTAAATACGGGTCCTTGGTCACACGTATTTGACCCGTATTGCACCAGTATTTACGGACCCGTGCCTGTAAATACTGGTCCGGTGTCACCCGTATTCCACCCGTATTTACGAGCACGTTTTCGCTGCAAAATTAGACTGCAGTAATCGGCAGCCCTTCTCTCTATCAGTGCAGGATAGAGAGAAGGGACAGCCCTTTCCGTAATAAAAGTAAAATAAATTCATACTTACCCGGCCGTTGTCTTGGTGACGCGTCCCTCTCTTGACATCCAGTCCGACTTCCCTGGATGACGTGCAGTCCATGTGACCGCTGCAGACAGTGATTGGCCTGTGATTGGCTGCAGCGGTCAAATGGGCTGTAACGTCATTCCAGGAGGCCGAACTGGAGGAAGAAGCAGGGAGTTCTGAGTAAGTATGAGCGTTGCTACGGGAGCCGTTCGCATTCACTATGGTGTACGCCGCTCCCACACAGTCCAAATGCAAGGTCTTTGGCCGAGCGACATCCGGCGCCATTTTCTTATGGACCAGAAGCCGCGGCCGGACAGTAAGATGACTACTTCCGGTCACGGCTTCTGGACATGTGTTCAGAAGCGAGCAGACGGACCGGAGGGAGCGGCGGCGGCAAGAGCAGGTAAGTTATGTATGTGTATGTTTGTGTATGTTTGTGTTTTCTGTATGTAAGCCTACTACACTGTGTATTCGTTCAAAAAATGGTGACACACAGTGTAGGAGGTTTGAACATTCAATCCCCTCCTTTCTCCTGGCACTAGCCAGGATAAAGGAGGGGGGATTGTTTGAGGACGCTAGAGCGAGTGTGTCTTCTCAAATTTTGCAGCATAAAGCAATGTGGTTGCTTTACCACATGCCAATGCTGCAATTTTGGGAATTGCTCCCTCTAGTGACCAGCACAGGGAAATGTTATAAATTAGAATCTAATTTATAATATTTCCTGACTCGTGAAAAAATTAAAAAAATTAGAACAATGTCTAATCATGTATACACTAACTGTTTAACTAAAAAAAAATAATTTCTAGCGACACATTCCCTTTAAGACCCTAGCAACCCCCCTGACTGAGGATACTATGGACTCAACATCACTAGTACCCGGGTCATTTGAATGATCAATAGACCTCCGGACCCTAGGTACGTTTACTGGGGTATTAGCTGGTGAAGGGGAAATAGCCCTGCTATAAGCAGCAGCTGCGGGAGAAGGGGCGCAGTTCTGCAGGGATGAAACTAAAGTGGACAGTTGCCACAGAGCTGTGAGATCCGCATGTGTTAAACCACTCTCACCATTCCTGATGGGATGCTACTCCACTGGATCCTGTTGTCCTGTAGATGCCACAACCGGGACAAGCAACAACATTAAGCTGCTGATCTCTACGGGCCTGCCGGGGTTGCGCTTGCACAGCTCCTTGTAATCCATTGGAAGAAACAGGAAATAATCCAGGCTCCAGATCCTGAAGTAGTCCAGGGGAAACTCTGCTAGATGAAGTGCTGGCAGCGACTGGAACAGGGAGCCTCTGGTCTTCAGACTCTACTGTGCCGCCCTTTATTAGGAGAAGGAGAATACAGCCAACATTGGTGCCTCTCCTGCACTCACCACTTCATCACTACTCCCAGACCTTGATACAGCGTCGCTCCAGAGCTCCAGAAGACAAGATTTTTTCCAAGCCGACGTTTTAAAAGATGTTGTCCGGGTCCTCAGGTCCTCGATCAGCGCCTCCATGATAGCGGTAAGTATAGCCTGGTTCCGCAATCTTCCAGTCCGCCCTTCTGGGTCCAACACTTCTTCCAGGAATATGCCAGATGGTCTGCCAAGACCACTGAATATTCCTGGTTTATAGCTACACTAACTAGTCACCTGACCACACTTCTTTCCCAATCTCTGACTGTCGCTAAGGCTCTAACCTGCCCTAACAGTCACATAGGCCACAGCTGTGGCCAAATGACAGTTATAACTGAGCGGACTACTTAGTCTGCCCTGATACTGGCGGGATAAAATACACACCAAACTTATCTATCTATAACCCAGGGATGTCTGTATTCCCATATAGATCCCTCCTAAAGGTCCAGGTTCTTTCATAATGGTCCCATAGTGCCTCGCCACACAGTATACTGCCCCCATAGTGCCTCCTAAAAAAATTAAAAAAAACACTCACCTAGCTTCCTTCCCACGACAAATGGAGGAGATCACTCTGCAGGTGTCCTCCAGTCTGTGCTGTGTGTGGCTCAGTGCAGGCAGGTGTGACGACATCAGTGCATCGCACCTGCCTGCGCCAAGCAGCTCATGGAAGGCATCACAGGGTGAATCAGGGCCGATTCCAGCTTTTTTGCTGCCTGAGTCAAAAATTGCAATGGCGCCACCCCCTCCCCCCCCCCAGGCTGTTCTACATCACTAGCATCTTCACAAAAAAAAATCAAAACACCCAGTGTCTTCGCAGCCGTGCACCTTCCACGATCCGCCCATTAACTAAACTTTACAGCCCGTGCACTGTCACAGGCGGCGGGTGGATGCAGTGGCGTCGCTAGCAACAGAGGGGGCTCCGGGGCTAGTGAAAGCAAGATGCACTTGTATGTGCGTCCTCAGGAAACATATACAAATAAATTGTAAAGGATCTGCCAGGCACAGCTTCAGGGTTAACTTCCTTAGGTAATCAGTCTTCACCTGAGTCTATCTCTCTGAGACTGACTCCAGCTTCCACCACTCAGGCTGGCAGGCTTAGGAGTGGGAGAGCCTATCGCAGCCTGGCCAGACTCAGCTAACTCCCGCCCTCTGTCTATTTATACCTGCCTTTCCTTTTCCTCCTTGCTTGTGATTCTTTCTGTGTGGTTGCCTGGCCCAGCTACAGCTCCTAACAATTTGATCCTGCTCCATTCTGACCCTGGCTTTCTGACTACTCTTCTGCTCTGCGTTTGGTACCTCGTGCTCTCCTGGTTTGACTTGGCTCATTCACCACTCTGTTGCTCACGGTGTTGCCGTGGGCAACTGCCCCTTTCCCTTTGCTTTATATTCCCTTGTATGTTTTGTCTCGTGCACTTACTGAGCGTAGGGACCGCCGCCCAGTTGTACCCCGTCGCCTAGGGCGGGTCGTTGCAAGTAGGCAGGGACAGAGTGGCGGGTAGATTAGGGCTCACTTGTCCGTTTCCCTACCCCTATCATTACATGAATACTATAGGCTGCAGGTCACGTTAGGCCTGCAGCCTATAAGGCGCTGGGAGTCGCGCAGGCCGGCGTGATCAGGGCCAGCTTTATGGGTGTGCGATCTATGTGAGTGCACAGGGTGCTGTACCCTCCCAGCATGTAGGGGGCTCCACTGGGCTCTGCTCTGTGCTCAACTTGTTACACACACGTAGTAAACAGGAGCCGAGGAGCAGAGGAGAAAGCTCAGCCCACAACCCATCCTGCAAGAAACCTGTGATCCTGTCAGCATGGAGGGATACCCTCAGTGTCTCTGTGTTTGTGTGGTATGTTACAGTATATGTTTGTGTGTGTGTGTGTGTGTGTATATGTTACAGTTTATGTGTGTATATTTGTTACAATATATGTGTGTATATGTTACAGTATATGTGTGTGTATATGTTACAGTATATGTGTGTGTATGTTACAGTATATGTGTGTGTGTGTGTGTGTGTGTGTATGTTATAGTATATATGTGTGCATATGTTACAGTATATGTGTGTGTATATGTTACAGTACGTGGTTGTATGTTACAGTATATGTGTGTGTGTGTGTGTGTATATGTTACAGTATATATGTGTGTATATGTTACAGTATATGTGTGTGTGTGTGTGTGTGTATTTTACAGTATATGTGTGTGTGTGTGTGTGTTTATGTTACAGTATATGTGTGTGTATATGTTACAGTATATGTGTATATGTTACAGTATATGTGTGTGTGTGTGTGTGTATGTTACAGTATATGCGTGTGTGTATATGTTACAGTATATGTTACAGTATATATGTGTGTATATATTACAGTATATGTGTGTGTGTGTATTTTACAGTATATGTATGTGTGTGTGTGTGTTTATGTTACAGTATATGTGTGTGTGTATGTTACAGTATATGCGTGTGTGTGTGTGTGTGTGTGTGTGTGTATGTTACAGTATATGTGTGTATATGCTACAGTATATGTGTGTGTGTGTGTGTGTGTGTATATGTTACAGTATAGGTGTGTGTGTGTGTGTGTGTGTGTGTGTGTATGTTACAGTATCTGTGTGTGTATGTTACAGTATATGTGTGTGTGTATGTGTTACAGTATGTGTGTATATGTTACAGTATATGTTTGTGTGTATATGTTACAGTGTGTGTGTGTGTGTGTGTGTGTGTATACGTTACAGTATGTGTGTGTGTGTTACAGTGTGTGTGTATATGTGTGTATATGTTTCAGTATATGTGTTTGTATATGTTACAGTATATGTGTGTATGTTACAGTATATGTGTGTGTGTATGTTACAGTATATATGTGTGCATATGTTACAGTATATGTGTGTGTGTATATGTTACAGTATATGTGTGTGTGTATATGTTACAGTATGTGGTTGTATGTTACAGTATATGTGTGTGTGTATATGTTACAGTATATATGTGTGTATATGTTACAGTATATGTGTGTGTGTGTGTGTGTGTGTGTGTATTTTACAGTATATGTATGTGTGTGTGTGTGTGTGTGTGTGTGTGTGTGTGTGTTTATGTTATAGTATATGTGTGTGTATATGTTACAGTATATGTGTATATGTTACAGTATATGTGTGTGTGTGTATGTTACAGTATATGCGTGTGTGTGTGTATATGTTACAGCATATATGTGTGTATATGTTACAGTATATGTGTGTGTGTATTTTACAGTATATGTATGTGTGTGTGTGTGTGTGTGTTTATGTTACAGTATATGTGTGTATATGTTACAGTATATGTGTATATGTTACAGTATATGTGTGTGTGTATGTTACAGTATATGCGTGTGTGTATGTTACAGTATATGTGTGTATATGTTACAGTATATGTGTGTGTATATGTTACAGTATAGGTGTGTGTGTGTGTGTGTGTGTGTGTGTATGTTACAGTATCTGTGTGTGTATGTTACAGTATATGTGTGTGTGTATATGTTACAGTATGTGTGTATATGTTACAGTATATGTTACAGTATGTGTGTGTGTGTGTGTGTGTGTATATATGTTACAGTATGTGTGTGTGTGTGTGTTACAGTGTGTGTGTGTGTGTGTGTGTATATATGTTACAGTATATGTGTGTGTGTGTGTGTTACAGTAAATGTGTGTAACGTCCGTGGTCTCTCCAGGGATATCGGAACATGCGGCCGTCCTGTTCCACAGTGACCACCAGGGTGCGCTCGCGAGCTCAGTCCAGACTTAAGGAGCCAAAGTGCACACAGGTGGGAGATTGAGCTGATTGCTCCCAGAGCACCCTGGAATATAAGGGTAAGGCCACACGATGCGTTGTTGACGCGGTTTTGTTGCGTTTGAAAACTGCATGCGGTCAACTGCATGCGTTTTCTTTGTCTCTGTAATGCTGCAGTTCTGTTGCGTTTTTAAAGGAAATAATTGATGCACATAGTTTTCACCCGTGTTGAAGTTTATTAGGTGCTTCCTGTATATAGTTCATTACAATGCATTGCAGAACTGTTAGCAAAAACGCAAGCAGTTCAGCAACAACTTTGGCAGCGCGGTCATTAACTGCACGCGGTCGGACATTATGAAGATGCAGTTAACTGCACAAAAACACATTGTAATATAATAGCAGCAGTCTGTCCATAACAAAAATGTCACCATTGACTTCTATTGAAAAACAACTTGCTGCAGTTTAAAAACGCAACAAAAATGCACCGTGACTGCACAGTGTAGCCTTACCCTAAGAAGGGCTGTGCCCCTCCCTGCAATGCCTGAGCCTTGTTGTCATTATCCTAGTATGTCTATGCAAATGGTCTCCTAAGTGTTTTCCAGTTCCCAGTGTTCCCCGTTCCTGCTACCTGTAACCTGGATCCCATGCTTTCCTGGTCAAGTGCCATGTCGAGCTGAAGTCGTGCTCTGCTGTGTATCACGCCTGCCCTGCTATGCCACACCTGGCGCCTGCCTGCTGCCTAGTCCCAGCCAAGCCTGTCTTGCTACTGTCTGAGCTACCACAGGTACACTATACGAACTATAGACTGTAACCTGTGTCCTGTTGGCTAGCTGCCATACCATCAAGGCGGTACGGCCCAGTGGGTCCACATACCCAATGTGACAATGTGTGTGTGTATATGTTACAGTTTATGTGTGTGTGTGTGTGTGTGTGTATATGTTACAGCAGGGGCGTAGCTAGAGGCTCATGGGCCCCGATGCAAAATTCTTACTGGGCCCCCCCCCCCCGCAAACTTCTCATGGCCGACGGTCCGCTTTCAGCTGCATCGCTGGGTCTCCTAAGTGACCCAACAATGCAGCACTAGCAGCCGGGGGCGTCACTAAGGCTGGGTTCACACACACTATTTACGGACGTAATTCGGGCGTTTTAGCATTGAATTATGTCCGAAAATGCGGCTCAAAAGCGTCGGCAAACATCTGCCCATTCATTTGAATGGGTCTTACGATGTTCTGTGCCGACGGCCATTTTTTTTTACACGTCGCTGTCAAAAGGCGGCGCGTAAAAATGTGCCTGTCACTTCTTCAGACGTAAATGGAGCCGTTTTCCATGAACTCCATGGAAAACCAGCTTCAGTTACTTCCGTAATGGACGCAGCAAAAGACGCCTGCACATGCCATTACGGCTGAAATTACGGTGCTGTAATTTCAGCCGTAACGGACGCTGCCGTGTGAACATACCCTCAGGGCTTAAAATGTCCGGGAAATAGCCCCAATACATATGTGTCCGCCCCAAAAAAAAGTGTGTATATGAGACAGCATAGCATATCTATAGCACTACCTCCCTATAAACTATGGATAGGATTAGATACAGTGGCTGAGCAGACAGTATCACACATGATAGGATTAGATACAGTGGCTCAGAAGGCAGTATCACACATGATAGGATTAGATACACAGCTCAGCAGACAGTATCACACATGATAGGATTAGATACAGTGGCCCAGCAGACAGTATCACACATGATAGGATTAGATACAGTGGCTCAGCAGACAGTACCACACATGATAGGATTAGATACAGTGGCTCAGCAGACAGTACCACACATGATAGGATTAGATACATTGGCTCAGCAGACAGTATCACACATGATAGGATTAGATACAGTGGCTCAGCAGACAGTACCACACATGATAGGATTAGATACAGTGGCTCAGCAGACAGTATCACACATGATAGGATTAGATACAGTGGCTCAGCAGACAGTATCACACATGATCGGATTAGATATAGGGCCCAGCAGACAGTATCATACATGATTGGATTAGATACACAGCTCAGCAGACTGTATCACACATGATAGGATTAGATACAGGGCCCAGCTCGCTGACATTGCGGCTCCAGCGCTGGACCCAGGATAGGTAAGAATAATAATTTTGCTTCTTTATGTGTTACTGATTATTTTTGTGTTTGTGTTTTTTTTACAGGTTCGGTTGTTGGACTTCGGATACGAGGACTTCAATGACGGCGTTTTTTTTATTCTCAATAAAATGGTTAATGAGGGTTGTGTTTTTTTATTTCAATAAAATATTTTTTCTATGTGCTTGTATCTTTTTAAACTTTATTATCCCCGCCTTAGTAATGGCCGCTGGCTGATTGACAACCTCCATTACTAAGGCGAGGCTTAATGTTAGCCGGTGCAGAGGCTACACTAACCCCCATTATTACCCCGGTACCCACCGCCACCAGGGGTACTGGGAAGAGCCGGGTACAAACCAGTACCCGACCATCTGTAGTGACGGGCAGGCACCGGGGTGGCCGCAGGCTGGTAGTATTAGGCTGGGGAAGGCCAAAAACAGTGGCCCTTCCCACCCTTGTAATTCTGCCTGCTGCTGCTGTGTTGTATCTGGCTGGTTATGAAAATTGGGGCGGACCCGACATCGTTCTTTCCAATTATTTTTTATTTATTTATTTTTTAAATGACGTGGGGTCCCCCCCATTTTCATAACCAGCCAGATACAATAAAGCAGCAGCAGGCAGCATTACCAGGATGGGAAGGGCCACTGTTTTTGGCCTTTCCCCTCCTGATAATACGAGCCTGCGGCCACCCCAGTGGCCGACCATCACTACAGATGGTCAGGTACTGGATCGTACCCGGCTCTTACCAGCACCCCTGGTGGCGGTGGGTACCGGGGTAATAAAGGGGGTTAGTGTTAGCCTCTGCATCCGCTAACACTAAGCCCCGCCTTAGCAATGGATGCTGTCAATCAGCCGGCGGCCATTACTAAGGCGGTAGTAATATAGTTTAAAAAAAAACCACAAAGACATAGAAAAAATATTTTATTGAAATAAAAAAAAAACCCACACAGCCCTCATTAACCATTTTATTAATAAAAAAAAGCTGTCATCGAAGTAGTCCTGGAATCCGCCGTAGTCCAACGACCGAACCTGTAAGAAAACACGCAAAAAATGATTAGTAACACATGTGTTAGGGTATGTGCACACACACTAATTACGTCCGTAATTGACGGACGTATTTCGGCCGCAAGTCCCGGACCGAACACAGTGCAGGGAGCCGGGCTCCTAGCATCATACTTATGTACGATGCTAGGAGTCCCTGCCTCGCTGCAGGACCACTGTCCCGTACTGAAAACATGATTACAGTATGGGACAGTTGTCCTGCAGCGAGCCAGGGACTCCTAGCATCGTACATAACTATAATGCTAGGAGCCCGGCTCCCTGCACTGTGTTCGGTCCGGTACTAGCGGCCGAAATACGTCCGTCAATTACGGACGTAATTAGTGTCTGTGCACATACCCTAAGGCTTAGATACAGGGCCCATGTGTGATACTGTCTGTGGGACCCTGTATCTAAGCCTACCACAAGGTAGGCTTAGATACAGGGTCCAGCAGACAGTAATCTTATACAGTATAAGATTACTGTGTGCTGGGGCCCTGTATCTAAACCTACAGTGTGGTAGGCTTAGATACAGGGCCCAGCAGACAGGATCACGCATGGGCCATGTATCTGAACCTACCATGTGATTGGCTTAGATACAGGGCCCAGCAGACAGGATCACACAATCTGTGATCCTGTCTCATGGGCCCCCTAAGCCTGATACATCGTAGGCTTAGGGGTTGTGCAGTCCCTAAACATTGATGGCCTATCCACAGGATAGGCCATCAATAGCTGATGTGTCGCCCGGAACCCGCAAATCAGCTGTTTTGAAGGGGCCGCAGCACTCGTACGAGAGCTGCTTCCCCTTCATTTCACTACTCGCTCACACTGTGAATCGCCGACACCGATTCACAGTGTGACCGGAATGAAGTGACAGGAATGAAGGGGAGCAGCTCTCGTACGAGTGCTGCGGCCCCTTCAAAACAGCTGATTGGCGGGTCCCGGGAGTCAGACCCCGCCAGTCAGGGCTAACCTTACCTTCCTCTTCGGCCGCGGCGGGAGTTCTGTAGTCTCGATGCTGTGCGCGGCGGCATAGCGCTGTGAGGTCATGCGCTGCGCACAGCGCTTGACGTCAGGACCTCCGCTGCGTTCCGGAACCAGGAAGGTAAGTAAAGTATGTTACTATAGTAACAGGGGCCCGCGGCCCGAGTTACTATAGTAACTTTTTATTGATGTGGTGCGGGGGGCCGTGGGCCCCCCTGGCTTCGGGGCCCGGTCGCAATTGCGACCGCTGCGACCCCTATAGCTACGCCAGTGTGTTAGAGTATATTTGTGTGTGTGTGTGTGTATATGTTACAGTATATGTGTGTGTAGATGTTACAGTATGTGTGTGTGTGTGTGTGTGTGTGTGTGTGTATATGTTGCAGTATGTGTGTGTATGTTACAGTATGTGTGTGTGTGTGTGTGTGTTTATGTCTCTTTGTAAGTGTGTGTACAATATTAAAGTAGAACAGATATAATGAAGATATCTGTGCTGCCTCCTATATACTATGCTTCCCGTATATACTATGCTGCCCCATATATACTATGCTGTCCAGTATATACTCTGCTGCCCCTGTATACTCTGCTGCCCCCTATATACTCTGCTGCCCCCAGCCCCCAGGGGTGAACCTAGCCCCTCTGCTGCCTGAGGCGAACTATAAATAGGCACCCCCCCCCCCAAAGGTATCAGAGTTTTCTCATTACTAGCTTTACACATCAAACACGCAATATATCCATTTTTATAATAGGAAAACATTTTATGTTTATTTGTTAACATGCTGTTTGAAGTAAAGAAAAGATTTAAAGAATTCTTCTTACTACCAATCAGTGCAGTGCAAATAGTACAGGCTGCACTGCCCCATATCTTTCCTCGGCAGCCAGTCTCATTTGCGGCGTCACTCTCTGCAATTACATTCAAGCCAGTCCAGGACGGATCGCGCTTAGCGCTGTTTTGAAGCAGCACGTCCTGGGATGGTTTCTTTGCTCAACCTTCTGTATTGTTGTGGTCTGCTTGTGCTGCCTCGATGCCAGTGGTGGATTAATATGATCTTAGGCCCTGGGCTGTACACAAGTTATGGGCCCACATCCGACACGTAAGTATCACCTACATGTCAAAGTACATCACATGCCACTCTGCAGACTATCTCTTAGCCTGATCATCTGCTGCCACACTCACACTTCCCCACAACCCACACCACAGTAATTTACATAGATTGTAAGACCAACATTACCAATAATACCCCATACTGTTACTGAATAATACCGTCATACCATAACCACAGTGACTGAATAATACCGCCATACCATAACCACAGTGACTGAATAATACCACCATACTGTTACTGAATAATACCATCACACCATAATCACATAGTGGCTTAATAATACTTCCACACCATGACTGCATATTACCACCACATCATAACCACAGAGTGACTGAATAATACCCCACATACTGTTACTGAATAATGCTGCCACACCATAACCACATAGTGGCTTAATAATACTTCCACATCATGACTGCATATTACCACCACATCATAACCACAGAGTGTCTGAATAATACCACCATAGTGTTAATGAATAATACCTCCACTCCATGAGAACATATTACTACCACATAGTGACTGAATAATACCAGCATACTGTTACTGAATAATACCGCCACTCCATAACCACATAGTAACTGAATAATACCCCCATACTGTTACTGATTAATACCACCACACCCTAACCACATAGTGACTGAATAATACCTCCACACCATAACCACATAGTGACTGAATAATACCCCCATACTGTTACTGAATAATACCATCACACCATAACCACATAGTGGCTTAATAATACTTCCACACCATGACTGCATATTACCACCACATCATAACCACATAGTGACTGAATAATACCCCCCATACTGTTACTGATTAATACCACCACACCCTAACCACATAGTGACTGAATAATACCCCCATACTGTTACTGAATAATACTGCCACGCCATAACCATATAGTGACTGAATAATACCCCCATATTGATACTGAAAAAAACTAAGATCACATACTGCTACAACACAGTGTCAGAAAAAACCCACAATACTGTTAGTGAATAAAACACACTGTATATAGACCAATATTACCACCATACAGTGACCATATAGAGGTAGATGCCAGTTATACACAGGAAATCCGCAGACCATATAAGTGATTGCAGTATAGTTATATTGAGTGACTCACAGGTTCTTCTACTTTCTTCCGTGGTACAAAAAGAAGAACCGTGCCTTCCGTAGCAAAATTATCTTCATGCATGACAATGCACCATCTTATGCTGCAAAGAATATCTCTGTGTCCTTGGCTGCTATGGGCATAAAAGGAGAGAAACTTATGGTGTGGCTCCCATGTTCCCCTGACCTCAACCCTATTGAGAACCTTTGGAGCATCCTCAAGCAAAATATCTATGAGGGTGGGAGGCAGTTCACATCAAAACAGAAGCTCTGGGAAGTTATTCTGACATCCTGCAAAGATATTCAAGCAGAAACTGTCCAAATACTCACAAATTCAATGGATGCAAGAATTGTGAAGGTGATATCAAAGAAGGGGTCCTATGTTAACATGTAACTTGGCCTGCTAAGTTTTTTTTGATTGAAAGAGCTTTTGATTTCTGTAAATATGACCTCCTGATGCTGCAAATTCAACAAATTACCATTTTAGTTCTCTTTACAACCTTTAAAATGTTTTGATCTCTGTTGTGCATAATAATTTGAAACAGTGCATTTTGAGTTTTTTACTTCTGAAAAAAAATCTGTTCTCATTAGAAGATTTGTTTAATAAAATTTGCATTATACTCCAACGGTTGATGGCTTGAAGATTATACTGACTGTCATTTGCATCGACTATTTAGGAAAATCAGCGAAAATTAACATTTTCATAATAATTTGGAAGGCGGTATATATGTGCCTGTGTAGGTATATATGGTCTGTATGTGAATGTGTCTTTGTGCTTGTATATATGTGCCTTTCATGTATTTGTATATGTTCATGTCTGTGTATTTATGTGCCTGTGTGTGTCTGTATATAAATATTTGTCTGTATGTCTATGTATTTACCTATGTGTATATATATTTGCCTGTATGTCTAAATATGTCTTTTTGTATGTACCAGTATGTACGTGTCTATATATGTGGTTAATTTTTGGTTTGTAGAGGGTGGCAATAGAGAGTCCCGCACAGGGCGCCATCCAACCTAAGGCCGGCCCTGGACGTGATGACGTCACAGTGTTGCGCCCCGTCTGTCGCGGGAACGGAACAGGGTAAGTACAATCCTTTTTTTTTTTTTTTTTTAAAGAACTGTGTGGCAGTATATACAAGGGGAAGAGGGGGGGCTGTGTAGCGCTATATACAGGGGGAGGGGGCTGTGTAGCGCTGTATACAGGGGATGAGGGGGGCTGTGTAGCGAGCGCTATATACAGGGGGAGGGGGGCTGTGTAGTGCTATATACAAGAGGAGAGGAGGCTGTGTAGCGCTATATTCAGGGGGCATTGCTGTGCAGCGCTATATACAAGGGGAGGAGCGGGGTTGTGTAGCACTATATACAGGGGGGAATTGCTGTGTAGCGCTATATACAAGGGGAGGATGGCTGTGTAGCACTATATACACAAGGGGAAGAGGGGGCTGTGTAGCACTATATACAAGGGGAGCGGGCTGTGTAGCGCTATATACAAGGGGAGAGGGGGGCTGTGTAGCACTATATACAGGGGGAATTGCTGTGTAGCACTATATACAGGGGGGCTGTGTGGCACTATCTACAGGGGAGTCTGTGAGGCACTATCTACAGGGGGGTCCGTGTGGCACTATCTACAGGGGGGTCCGTGTGGCACTATCTACAGGGGGGTCTGTGTGGCACTATCTACAGGGGGGTCTGTGTGGCACTATCTATAGGGGGGTCTGCGTGTGGTGCTATCTGCAGGGGGTTGCGTGTGGCGCTATCTACAGGGGTGGCGCTATCTACAGGGGGATGTGTGTGACGCTATCTACAGGGGGGCTGTGTGTGTCGCTATCTACAGGGGGTGAAGCTGTCTACAGGGGCTGTGTGGCACTATCTACAGGGGCAGTGTGACTATCTCTTCAGGGAAATGTGTGGCACTATATACATGGTGTGTGTGCGTCGCTATCTACAGGCGGGATGTGTGGCGCTATCTATAGGGACAGTGGTGTAGATGAGGGATTCTTTCATTGATGCCTATAATTGGTGTTTATAACTGCCTATTTTACTGCTCTACTAGTATTTAAAAAAGTAATTTAACCATTTCAGGACCAAGGGTCATCGATACCTCCATGACCAGCCCCATTTTTTCAAATCTGACATGTGTCATTTTATGTGGTAATAACGCTGGAATGCTTTTGCCTATCCAAGCGATTCAGAGACTGTTTTCTCGTGACATATTGTACTTTATGTTAGTGGAAAAATGTGGTCAATAAATTCATAGCTTAATTATGAAAAACACCAAAATGTAAATTTCTATAAATTATACAATTTAGGAATCATTCCTACTACCAAGTGTCTTTGTCTTGCAAACAAAAGAATGTATTTATTTTGATAATGCCTTATTTCTGTTTTTACTGTTCTGTTGTTGAAAAAAACCGGGTGTGACGTCACGGTCACACTCTGACCTCGGCAGATTTGGCGGTTTTTCACTCTTGTAAATTTGAAACCATTATGTTATATAAAGTGTGGGAAGCACAGTGTGTACATGGCCTGAGGAAGACGCTTGTTCAGCGTTGAAACGCGTAGCCACACTGTAAAGGATCTGCCAGGCACAACTTCTGTGTATACGTCCATAGGTAATCAGTCTGCACCTGAATCTATGTCTCTGAGACTGACTCCAGCTTCCACCACTCAGGATGGCAGACTTAGGAGTGGGAGAGCCTATCACAGCCTGGCCAGACGGAGCTAGCTCCCGCCCTCTGTCTATTTATACCTGCCTTTCCTGTTCCTCCTTTGCTTGTGATTCTTCTCGTATGGTTTCCTGGCCCAGCTACACCTTTTGACTATTTGATCCTGCTCCATACTGACCCTGGCTTTCTGACTACTCTCCTGCACTGCGTTTGGTACCTCGTGCACTCCTGGTTTGACTCGGCTCGTTCACCACTCTTGTTGCTCACGGTGTTGCCGTGGGCAACTGCCCCATTTCCCTTTGCTTTGTGTTCCCTTGTCTGTTTGTCTCTTGCACTTACTGAGCGTAGGGACCGCCGCCCAGTTGTACCCCGTCGCCTAGGGCGGGTCGTTGCAAGTAGGCAGGGACAGAGTGGCGGGTAGATTAGGGCTCACTTGTCCGTTTCCCTACCCCCGTCATTACACACCCATTGAAATAAATGATTCTTATTTATTATATTCTGGACTTCATTTCTACAAATCTCGCCACGTAGCAGCGCCTCCATAAGATCGATTTTTTTCTCCTTCTCCCTCCGACAAGCAAGCGGTCCCTTCGGGGAACCGATCCGGATCTGGCAGCAGCACTGTGGATTTACCCTTACGCTTTAAACATCCTACCTAGGTGAGCATGGTATTTGCCCTCTTGCTTCACCCACTCAACATTTTGACCTGCACAAGGTGGCGCCGTGTGTCTTTCGCTCTTTCTCTTCACTTGAGGGCCTTATGTACTAGATAGACCCCATTAATGACCCCATTTTAAAAACTGCACCCCTCAAAGTTTTCAAATCAGCGTTCAGAAAGTTTATTAACCCTTTAGGTGCTTCACAGGAATTAAAGCAAAGTAGAAGTGAAATGTACAAATGTAATTTTTTTTTGCCAAAATTAATATGTAATACATTTTTTCCTGTAACACAGAAGGTTTTACCAGAGAAACGCAACTCAATATTTATTGCCCAGGTTTTGCAGTTTTTAGAATTATCCCACATGTGGCTCTAGTATGATAATGAACTGAAACGCAGGCCTCACAAGCAAAGGAGCACCCAGTGGATTTTGGGGTCTCCTTTTTTGTAGAATATATTTTAGGCACCATGTCAGGTTTGAAGAGGTCTTGTGGTGCCAAAACAGTGGAATCTCCCCAAAAGTGGTTTTGGAAACTACACACCTCAAGGAATTTATCTAGGGGTATAGTTAGCATCTTGACCCGACAGGTCTTTTGCTTTTTATTTATTGGAATATGTCTGTGAAAATGAAAATCTAAAAAAAATATTAAAAAATGTCATTTTTACAAGGAATAAATAATAAAAAGCACCCCGAAACTTGTAAAGCTATTTCTCACGATTACGGAAATATCCCATATATGGTAATAAAGTGCTGTTTGGACCCACGGCAGAGCTCAGAAGGGAAGGAGCGCCATTTGGCTTTTGGAGCGCAGATTTTGCTTGGTAATAGTTCTGTTTGGGGTTTTGCTGGTATTTCAGTTATAATGTGGGGGCATATGTAATCTGTGCGGAGTACATCAGGGCATAATAAGAGGATATAATCATGCGGTAAATAAATAATAATTCATACATGTGTGGCCGGTGTCGCATTGATAAATGGTGCCCAATCTTATCTGCTTTTGGACACTCTGCACAATTTCTGTCGCTATATTCTGAGCGACAGAACTTTTTTTTATTTTTTCTCCACCGGAGCTGTGTGAGGTCTTATTTGTTACGTTACAATCTGTAGTTTTCATTGGTACCATTTTAGGGTACATGTGATTTTTTGATCACTTTTTATTAGATTTTTTTGGCAAGCAAAGTGACAAAAAAAAAACATACATTTTGACAATCTTTTTTGTCCTTTTTTTTGCGGGGTTCACTGTGCGCTATAAATGACATTTTACTTTATTCTGCAGGTCGGTACGATTACGGCAATACCAGATGTACATCGTTTTTTTTATGTTTTGCAGCGTTTGCACAATAAAATCACTTTTCTATAAAATTATTTATTTTCTGTCACCATATTCTAAGAGCCATATTCTTAGTTTTATTTTTTTTCCTATAATAAAAGTCTTATTATAGGAAAAAAAGCATTTTAATGTTTTTGTAACTTATAACTTATTTTTACACTTTTATAAAACATTTTTATTACTTTTTTCTTTACTTGTTCTACTTGAAGACCTGCAGCACTGATAGCTGCTATAATACATTACACTACCTAGTAGTGTAACGTATTATAAACTGTCAGTGTGACGTTGACAGTCACACTGACAGGCAGCCTATGAGAACCAGCTGGTCCTCATAGGCTTCCGTGAATGGCAGACCGGAGGCTGTTGTATGGCCTCCAGTTTTGCCATGCAACCGACGGCAGCACCCGCAATCGGTCCTCGGGAAAGTTTGTTGTAGCAACAAACTTTCCAGTTTGTTGCTACCACAAACTTTCCCTGCAATCACATGATCGGGACCTGAACCAATCAGGTCTCGGACATGTCTCCGGGACGAGAGGCAGGGGTGAACAACGCAATCCGGGTGTCAGCACTACTCTGAGACACCCGGATCGCGCTTTTATCACCCACTGTGAATTCACGTCATCGCTGCACAGAGCCCAGCAAGCGCCGACGTGAATTTACTGTGGGGGCGGTCAGGAAGCGGTTAATACCGGTGATCGTATTCTCTGCAGCCGAACCAATCGGTTCGGCTGTCAGAGAACAGGTTGCTGGGGAGCCGCGGACACTGACACAGCCGGCGTCCGAGCGCTTTTCACAGCGCTATGCCGGCTGGAACAGACATCTGTATATACACGTCCTGGCAGCACGGGGTATGTGCGAAAAGGACGTTTATGTACAGATTGTCGGCATGAAAGGGTTAAAACGAATTTAAAATAAGTTTTCCCTTATTTAGTCGCTATATTAGTATTACTTTTGGTCATCAGATCGCCCACCATTGATGGAGACTCACCCTGCTCCCTATCTGCCCCACTCAGGAGCTGCCAAACTTAGAGGGAACATTGATACCACCCATCTCGCTGCAGACCATACAGTGACTACATTACTGATTAGAGGCAGAATAAAAATTTACATTAAGTGACACCATCCGGTCCAGATCTCCATGATCTCCCACCCCTGTAGATAGTACTCGACATATAGCCCTCATTCCCTATAGATAGTGCTCCACATATAGCCCCCACCCCCTGTAGATAGTGCTCCACATATGCCCCCACTCCCTGTAGATAGTGGTCCACATATAGCCCCACTGGAGACAGTGCTATACAGCACCCCCTGTAGACAGGGCTATACAGGCTCCACATACAGTGCTATACAGCCCTCCCTGTAGACAGTGCTATGCTTTCAAGTATCACAAAGAGGAACAACCAATGCGGTACACATAGCTGTACCGCTATGGATGCTACAGCGGTAGTGACGCCACGTTGCATCGTTGAAAGGAGCTGATTGGCAGTCTGCCTTGCCCGGACATTTAATGACGCCAGCGCCGCGATGACATCATGGGACCGCTTGCGTCGTCAAAAGGCGCTGAGTTCCTGGGCAAGTCATTCTGCCCGGTCAATCACTATCTTTCAACGTTGCGTCGTTGAAAGGTGCTGATTGGCAAGCTACCTTGCCCTGATTTTCAACTACACTTACGTCAGTGAAAGGCACAGAACGTGTCCCAGCTATTCAGTGCTTATGCATGTAATTGTACCTGCGTCCTATAGACGCAGGTACAATTATAGTGCAGGAGAGGGTGGCGGCGGCTGATTTCAGTGGTGCCACCACCCCCTCAGAGAGGCAGCAGGGCATCGCCTGAGGCGAGATGCTCATCTCGCCTCATGGATGGTGCGGCCCTGGGTTGAATTGTGGAGCAGGGAGCTGATGGTTCCCTGATACACTGTTGTGTTTACCTGCATCTGCCTCTCGAGAACGCGGACACAGTTGAAATTGGGACATGCTACAGTCCTCTTGGGATAGCAGGATATCATCCAATGTCCAGGACTTTCCCGCTAGATCCGGGACAGTTGGCAGGCATAAGAAATGTATGGCAGTTAGTAAACTTCCAGTGTAAAATGACATGGATTTATTGAATTTTTTCTTAAGAACCCTTTTATATTTCTACTGTTATTCAGGGTATTGCAGCTGCTAGGATAACATTCTGCCATCTACTGGACAAAATGTAAGTTTCATACTGAAGCTGAACATTTCCCATGTGCTAAGTATGATGAGTGACGTTCTCTTTTATTTAGATTATATCTACCTAGAATTAGTAATCCATAGCTGAAAGAGCTGTAATTCCACAACGATAATATTTATCCATAACTGTACTCTGGTTTTGCAACTTCCTTAGATATTCAGTCCACTATATATCAATTGCAATCTCCAAAGTGAATTGCTGATAAATTAATACAGTTTCCCCAACAGAACTTCTTTCCCACCATTAATATCACACCTTGATATCACACATATTTTGGGGCTTAAAAGGTTATTCCCTAGTTGACTCTAAATTTTCTTTATTATTTAATATTTTACATATTAATAAATAATAATTTTCCACTTATAATATTTTTTCTAATGAAAACATTATTTTTTATATCATCAATTTCAATCTAATTCTTCAATTTTTTTTCTAAATATGTGTGTGTATATCTCTCTTCACCAGCAAGCGGCACTGTAATAAAATCACAACACTGCTTGGTGTATCTGTGCGCTCCCGATATCGGCTGCTATGGGACCCGCAGCATGAGGGAGTTTGTGCCGCCGACTGGCATCGGAAGGATGCATGGTGGCCCCGCTATCAGCAACTATGGCTGGTACAGTGGTAGCAACGCCACATTCAACAGTATCTGCGTCCTTAGGACACGGATACTATTGAACACTATGGAAGAGCAGAGAGCTCTTGCAGGCATAGGATATACGTGCTCATGCTTGAGAAGATAGGGGAGAAAAGGGAGAATTGAGCAAGCGACCGAAAAACAAGAAACCGGCGGGGGTGGTCGTTTCCATAGAAATGATCTGCACACCTAAATAAATGAAATGCGCTTCTGAGGAGGGAATAACTTCTAAATGCTCCACTACAGAAAACAGAAGGTATTTCGAAAAAATATATATTTTTACATTAATAGGGCTTGAAACATGGAACCATATCTTGGGAATAACCCTTTAATGACCAGACACTTTTTGCAATTTTCCACACAATCTGGTTACACGTGGCGGAATTTCACTTAAATTCCGCTGCGGACACTCCGCAGCGTTAATCCGCAGCGGAGCCGTTTGTCCATTGACTTACACTTTAATTTAGCAGTGTTCGTTTAGACGAGGCGTAAAATTCCGCTGCGGAGCATAGGCTGCGGAGCGGAATTTGGTGTCCGCAGCATGCTCTGTCTGTTGCGGAGCAGTGGCGGACTCATGGCGGAATTTCTCCATTGACTTCAATGGAGATTCTAATTTCCGCAATGAAGTCCGCAGCTGTCATGCACATGTTATGTGTGCTGCGGATCCGTCTTGCTTTTTTAACTTGACATTTCTTCATTCTGGCTGGACCTATGTATTTCTAGGTCTACAGCCAGACAGAGGAAGTCAATGGGGCTCCCGTAATGACGGGAGCGTTGCTAGGAGACGTCTGTAAATAGTCACTGTCCAGGGTGCTGAAAGAGTTAAGCGATCGGCAGTAACTGTTTCTGCACCCGGGACAGTGACTACCGATCCCAATCTACATGTATCTGTAAAAAAAAATGAAGTTCATACTTACCGAGAACTCCCTGCTTCTGTCTCCAGTCCGGCCTCCCAGGATGACGTTTCAGTCTAAGTGACGGCTGCAGCCAATCACAGGCTAATAACAGGCTGCAGCGGTCACATGGACTGCCGCGTCATCCAGGGAGATCGGGCTGGATGCCGAAGGAGGGACGCGTCACCAAGACAACGGGTGGTAAGTATGAATTTCTTTGACTTTCACAAGGGAAAGTGCTGTCCCTTCTCTCTATCCTGCACTGATAGGGAGAAGGGAAGTACTTTTACCGCAGTCCGCAGCAGCTAGTCCGCATCAATTTACTGCACATTTTGTGCAGATCCGCAGCAGAATCTGCAACGCAGATTCTGTGCGGCATTGATGCGGACAGTTGCGGAGGAAATCCGCCACGTGTGGTCATGCCCTTATTGTTTTACCATTTTTACACACAAGGTATTATTTTTCAAGTATTTTTTTAAGCTTAAGCTAAAAGAAAATGAATCACATTGAGGAATCCTAACATAGAATTCATATTTCTGTCTTCTATTATTTAGAGTTTATTTGGATATATATCTCACAGCCTAGATAGGGGAATTGCATTGGGGCTAGGGCTTTGGATATGTTGGAGGGAATGTACAAGGGATATTTTTCATAGGTTATTAATTTTTGAAATATTATTTTATCATTATTTGTTTTATTTAACTTCCCAATTTTTTTATTACAATTTGTCCCACAAAAGGTCAGAAAAGACCTTCAGAACACATTATTATAATTTTTTTACAGAACATATTTTGCCTATAACTGGAGTCTCGAGCAACCATAGCAGTCTAGCGTAGTTAACCCCTTAACGTGGAATGACGTGCACGTACATCATCTGTGGCGGCTATTTGC
The DNA here is from genome assembly GCF_050947455.1 of Rhinoderma darwinii. Taxonomy (NCBI): domain Eukaryota; kingdom Metazoa; phylum Chordata; class Amphibia; order Anura; family Rhinodermatidae; genus Rhinoderma; species Rhinoderma darwinii. Next base: position 259,045,880 of record NC_134690.1, read on the forward strand.
GGCAGAATGCCGTTCATGGACGTCTTTCTGATCGTCTGGGCACAGTAGCTGTTCCAGCGCAATCGCAGTAGGAGCCTGACTGTAGTGACAGTCTTTTTTAAAACACTTTTTAAAACACTAAAAGACAACATAGATGTATGGGGGCTATTTTTTTGCGGGACGACTTGTAGTTTTTCTTGGTACCATTTTGGGTTACATACGACTCTTTGATCGCTTTTTATTGCGTTTTTTGGAAGGCAGGCTAAATTCAAAACAGCAATTCTGGTAGTGTTTTTTATTTTACTTTTTACAGCATTTACCGTGCAGGTAAAATAACATAATAGTTTTACAGTTCAAATCTGTATTGACTCGGTAATACCAATTTTGCGTAGCTTTTTTTTTTATTGTTTTAGTTTTTTCATAATAAAGCATTTTGTAAGGGTAGAAGATAGGTTTTTCTTTTGTTTTTATATGGGATTTTTAATATTTTATTATAAACGTTATTAATTCTGTATTGCGTCATATTTTGCCTGTCAGTGTAGAACTGACAGACATTCTAATAGGCATACGCTGTTGGCAGATTTGGGGGCTGCCATGTAAACCATCGACACCCTGCGATCACTTCTCAGGGGTGTCAATGGGGTGACAGAGGGAGCCCTCTCCCTTTTAAACCACTTAGATGCTACTGACTGCCATGTCTAAGGGGTCAAGCAGCTGAGATTAGAGGTAACTGCGATCCTAGCCGTTAGAGCCCGCCAGGTTTTTGACACAGCGCAGCAAATAGGGGGCACTGCTGCATAAGTACTTTTAATGACTGTCGTGAAAAAGCGTATGGTTGTTATTAAGGTGTTAATTTTATACAGAGATACTGGGAGACTTTTTTATTACAGTTTCAGTCCAATTCATCACTTGCTGCTGTACAGTGTCAATACACACGTTTGCTAGGTGCATATGTGGTATAATGAGATGTATATCAAATTACATTAACTGTTGGTGGTAACTACTGCTGCTAAAGATGATAAGAATTATTACACTTAGAAACCATTCATAGTGATCGATATGTCATAATGGGGGTCATCAATACCAATGTTCTCCTTAGGATACTTGAATATAATTATTATATATCCTGCTTCTAAGACAGATCTGAATACTGTTACAGCTCTAAATTGTAATTGAAATATATTTAACATTAAGGTCAAAGTATAAAGATAAGGTGTTTATAAACACAAATACTTGGAAACAGCTTAGTTTTAATATATAGTGAATGTGATATAATTCATGGGCATTTGGAGATTCATATATCAGAGAGTGAAAGGTAAGAAAAAGAAAAGAAAAGCACAGCTTCTTTCAGCTGTCCTCCTTTGTTCACTTTCCCATATGCAGCCGTCGCTGTGCACATGCATATGATAGAAGACGACAATAATAATTTCCTAATGTATTCAGCAGCTGCACGCACATTGTGGTGCCCTTTGGTATAAAATCTCACCATCATTTCAACTTTTTATGTCTTTAAATTTCTTGCTTGACTCAATTTATTTTCCTCTAACTAGGACTGGACCAATTTGTAATTATATGGCTTTATATACACAGACATCCTTTTTCTGTTGATTCCCCCACATAAGTAATGCATTTTACCAGTTTATTTTGCTTTCCAATTGACGCGTCCACCGACATGGTGGACGTGCATGCTCACTCTGTACCACCCTATCCTGTGCCCCCCTAGGCCTGTCTTAGTAGCGTGCATAGATTGCTCATGTGCAGTAGCCCCTTGTCCTTCCACCAGTGCATAGCCAGACTGAGATTGGGTATATTCCCAATTGGGCAAACTTGCTGCAGAAATTTCTGCAACTGTCCCATTCCTTTGGAAGGGGCTTGTAGAAATCTATGCACGTGCTGCAGAAACAACTCCATTCGGTTATATGGAACTGATTTTCAGTCACAGAAATTTTCGTAACAAATCTGTATGTGAATATATACACATAGTGGCTGGTCTATATATAAATGAACGGGATGGCTCTGAGTAGATATGAGCAGGGCAGCTCTTGAAGTCTGCGCATACCTGGTGCCATCCGGTTAATTCACATGCAGACGTTATGCTCACCCCCAACCTGTAAACTACACAGAGCAAACAGTGAGGTGAAACAGCGGTATGATGAGCGATTAAAAAACAAAGAAAAACAAGCGCAATAGTGTTAGATAGCAATATGAACCTGTATCTTCTGTAGCTGCCCCAAAAAAAAAGACGTGTTGAGAAAATCCCATTTAATGGGGAAGATTTATCATAACTACAAAGAAGTGGAAGTTATCCATAGCAATCAATTAAATTCCACGTCTTATCGTTTAACAGGCCCTTTAGCGCTAGTTTCGATAAATCTTACTTACAATATTTAATGAAAAATTAAGCCCTTCCAGACATTTGACGTATCCATACGTCATAGCCGTGTAGGGGAAGTATGGAATGGGCACAGGGAGTGAACCCACTCCACATGATGCGGGTGTCGGCTGTATGTTACAGCCGACACTTCACAGCAACGAGCGGGATCCCGCTAGTTAACCCGTTAAATGCAGAGGTCAATAGCGACCGCGGAATTTAAATCGTTCGAAAGAGGGTGGCGACCCCCTCTAGCAGCTCATCGCGCCCCCACAATGCAATCGCGGGGTGGCGATGGTTGCTATGGCATCCTGGGGGTCTAATGTCAGGTCTGCCATCTTTGTGCTCCTATTAAGCCCTGCCTCTGGCAGGGATTAATAGAAGCCTGTCGGTAAGACGATGTACTGCAATACATTAATATAAAGTGCAAGCGATCCAACGATCGCTGGTTGAAGTCCCCTAGGGGGACTAATAAAAAAGTAAAAGGTTTTTTTTAATGTAAAAATAAATAAAAATGTAAAAGTTAAAAATAAAAAACCTTTTCCCATTTTCCCCCTAGAGCATTGTAAAAAAATAAATAAATAAACATAATTGGTATCGCTGCATCCGTAAAAGTCTGAACTATAACAATATATCATTATTTAACCCGCACAGTGAACGCCGTAAAAAGAAAAAAAGAAAATGTAAACGCCAGCATCGCTATTTTTGGTCACCTAATTTCCCACAAATTTTTTTATAAAATGTGATCAAAACCTCGCATGTACCCCAAAATGGTATCATTAAAAACTACAGCTTATCCCGCAAAAAAATAAGCCCTCATACCACATAATCGACGGAAAAATAAAAAAGTTATGGCTCTCAGAATTTTTACACTTAGTTTTTTCCTTGTAAAAGTAGTAAAATATAGAAAAAACTATATATATTTGGTATCACCGTAATGTTATTGACGCACAGAATAAAGTTAGCATGTTGTTTTTATTGCAGGGTGAATTCTGTCAAAATGAAGTGCAAAAAACAATGGAGGAATCGCTGTTTTTTTTCTTTTCTACCCCACAATTTTTTTTCTTTCCCGTTTCCTAGTGTAGCATCCATGGCCGCGGACCGTTGGATCTACTCACCTCCTCACGCCCGCAGCCATGGATCTGTGAGCGAAGGTCACCATCTCCTTCCCAGAAGACGCCAGCGCTCACTTCCGCTCTGGTCCGCTGTGTCCCGTAGGGTGCGTGCGCGCACGCTCGTGCCCGCTCTTAAAAGGCCAGCGCGCACACATGAAGAAAATCATCATCAACACACATGATTTCCTGGACTATAAGAAGTTCCCAGCCCTTCTGATCTTTGCCTGAGCGTTGTTAGTTTATCCCAAGTCTATCTTGCAAATGGTCCCTTAGGTTTCCTGTTTCAGTTGTTACCTGTGCCCTGTTACCTGTTCCTGTATCCCGTGCTGTGTTCTTGTTTCTGTGCCTACTAGCTGGAGTCGTGTCTACTGCACCTGTGTCATCCGCCATGTCCTGTGTCATCTGCCAAGTCCAGAGGGATTCGCCACGTCTGGCGGAACCTGCGGCACCTGCTCTCATTCGCCACGTCTGGCGTTACATGCTGCACCCATTTCCATCTGTGCCAGAGCTGCTACCACTGTCTGGACTGTCCAGGTACCCTTGTGCGGGACTTTGTATTGCTGGGGTTTCCTGTTGTTTGGCCAGCTGCCTCCCTGCAACGGCGGTGCAGCCTAGTGGGTCGACATACCCACAAACTATGACAGTACGCTCAGGCCATGGACCCTGCTGGTCAACCTGAGACCTTGACGACACAAGCCGTGCTGGCCGAGATGCAAGACCTCCAGTTACGGCAATATCAACTCCTCCTGTCGGTGAACGCCATTACCCATTGGCTGGTTGCTCCAACCACAGTCGTCACCGCACTCATTCCTGCTGTTCCTCTTGCTACACTTTCTGTCTGTTCCTGTGCCGATCACCTGTGCTTCTTGCCGCTACCTCCACGCTATGACGGAGACCCGAGGATCCACTTCACACTACATGCCAGGTCCTTCTCTTCGGATGACGTCAGGATCACCTTCATCATCTCTCTCCTTACTGGCAAAGCCCTGGCATGGGCAAATCCTCTGTGGGAAAATCAGGGACCAGAGACCCGTGACTTGCAGTGCTTCTTACGGACCTTCCACTCGATCTTTTAGGAACCTGGGAGAATTTCTTCGGCTGCTGCATCCCTGCTAATCCTATACCAGGGAGACCTCTCCATGGGCGAGTATGCCATTCAGTTCCGTATCCTGGCTGCTGAGTTAACCTGGAACAACGAGGCTTTGGTGGCCACATTCTGGCATGGACTGTCTTCGGGGATTAAGGACGAGCTGGCCACTTGCGATCTGCCAACTACCCTGGACGAACTTATCCTACTTGTTACCCTGGGTTGAAATGAGGATCCAGCAGCGTTCCCAAGAGGTTCTCCGGGAGAGAGAACTTCCTAGGCTGGATTCCACTTTCCAGCAATCCTTACTATCCTCATCAGTCATCCCACCAGAGGATCCTATGCAGATGAACCATGTCAAATTGTCTATCCAGGAGAAAAAACGCAGACGCACTTCTGGACTTTGTCTGTATTGCGGCCTCGGAGGCCATATTGTGCGTCTGTGTCCCCGGAGGCCAAAAAGACCCCATTGCTTAGGATTGGTTGGAGAGACAACCCTAGGTGGAACGGTACCTAATAAAGCATTCTGTTCCAAGCTGACTATTCCTGTGACCCTAGTATCCGGCGAGAGGACGCATCAAGTTTCTGCCTATCTTGACTCTGGGTCTGCGGCAAACTTCATCCAAAAGGAGCTAGTGGATCATCTTCAGTTGCCCACAGTTCCCCTGGAGACATCTTTGGCTGTTGCCTCATTTAATGGACTGCCTCTGCCTGGTCCCATTGTTTCTAAAACCAAGCCGTTGAAGCTCCAGGTTGGAGTCCTTCATTCTGAACTAATTTCTTTCCTTGTTTTGCCCAAGGCCATCAATTCTGTTCTTCTGGGCCTGCCTTGGCTTCGACTGCATGCCCCAGTCCCAGATTGGAATTCTGGAGAGGTTCTCCAATGGGGTTCCAAGTGCCTTGGTCATTGTCTGTTGCAGATTCTTCCTGTCCAGCCTCCTCTGCCTCAGTCATTGGTGGGACTGCCCCCCCAGTTCGCTCAGTTTGCAGATGTCTTCAGCAAAAGGGAGACTGAGACGCTGCTTCCACATCGGACTTATGACTGCCCCATTGAACTGGTTCCTAATGCCTCTCTCCGAGTATATCCTCTCTGCTTGCCAGAGTCTCTATCCATGTCGGCCTCTATCAAGGAGAATTTGGAGAGGGGTTTCATACGAAAGTATTCCTCCCTGGCCCTGGCTGGGTTCTTCTTCGTTAAAAAGAAAGACGGATCCCTTCGACCCTGCATTGACTACCGTGGTCTCAACCAGATCACGGTCAAGAACAAATACCCATTGCCACTTATATCTGTACTGTTTGACCGTATACGAGGAGCTAGACATTTTTCTAAACTAGACTTGCGTTGGGCTTATAATTTGATCCGAATCTGTCAAGGGGTCGAGTGGAAGATGGCGATGAACACTCGAGACGGGCACTATGAATACCTGGTGATGCCATTTGGACTGTGTAACGCTCTCGCAGTCTTCCAGGGATTCATTAATGACATCTTCAGAGATCTCCTCTATATCTGTATTGTTGTTTATCTCAATGATATTTTCATATTCTCCCCAGATCTGATAACTCATCAGAGGCATGTCCGTCAAGTTCTGCTATGATTAAGGGAGAATCGTTTATACGCCAAGTTGGAGAAGTGCGTCTTTGAGAGGAGTCCTCTGCCCTTACTTGGCTACATCATCTCGGATCAAGGTCTCAAGATGGATCCTGAGAAAGTGAGAGCTGTCCTGGAGTGGCCACGTCCTCAAGGCCTGAGGTCCATACAGCATTTCCTTGGATTATCTAATTTCTACCGGCAGTTTATCCCAAACCTCATCACTGACATCTCCCATTTCCACCCTTACCAAGAAGGGTGTGAACGCCAAGGTGTGGACTCCAGAGGCAGAGTCGGCATTTATTAGTCTCAAAAAAGCCTTCACTTCAGCCTCAATCCTCCATCATCCTGATGTATCTCGGAAGTTCTCTTTGGAGGTGAACGCCTCTTCAGTTGGTGCAGGTGCACTTCTGTTCCAGAGGAGCTCCAAAGGAATGGCAGTAGTATGTGGCTACTACTCGAGACTTTTTTCTTCTATAGAGCGCAATTACTCTATTGGGGATCGGGAGCTACTGTGCCTACTAGTTGGCGTTGTGTCTACTGCACCTGTGTCATCCGCCACGTCCTGTGTCATCTGCCAAGTCCAGAGGGATTCGCCACGTCTGGCGCAACCTGCGGCACCTGCTGTCATCCGCCACGTCTGGCGTTAACTGCTGCACCCATCTCCATCCATGCCAGAGCTGCAGCCACTGTCTGGACTATCCAGGTACCCTTGTGTGGGACTTTGTATTGCTGGGGTTTCCAGTTGTTTGGCCAGCTGCCTCCCAGCTACAGTGGTGCGGTCAAGTGGGTCCACATACCCACAAACCGTGACACCTAGTATATTATATGGCACAATAAATGGCACTACGAAAAACGACAACTTGTCCCGCAAAAATCAAGCCCTCATAAGACTATATCGATGAAAAAATAAAAAAGTTAGGACTTTTGGATGGTGGGGAGGAAAAAACGAAAATCAAAATCTGAAAGTTGTTTACGACAGGATGGGGTTAAGGTCTGCTGATACAGTATCTCTCAGACCCTTGAAATGTGATGCATAGCTGGGTTTAGCAAAACAGTTCCACCCTGCCTATGCTGTGCATAGCAATTCTGTGCAAGTGGATCCTTTAATTTTTAACATAAGTAGAGCCTAATAAGCCTCTATACTGATGGCACTATGAATGTGGGTGGGGAATGTAATGCAGCTGGCTGATATCACAATACTGATGTGTTGTGATGGAGGATAAACCACAATTTCCTACAATGTTGCCCAAACTATCTGGACACCTGACTATCACACCTGATATCCAAACTTGTTGGACATTTCATTCCAAAACCATGGGCATTAATATATGCCCCGCCCCTCCACACTCTTCTGAACTACGAATACCTGGTGATGCCCTTCGGACTGTGTAACGCTCCCGCAGTGTTTCAGGAGTTCGTAAACGACATCTTCCGAGATCTCTGCCCTTCCTGGGCTATATCATCTTGGATCAAGGCCTCAAGATGGATCCTGAGAAAGTGAAGGCTGTCCTGGAGTGGCCACGTCCCTAAGGCTTAAGGGCCATACAGCGGTTCCTGGGATTCGCCAATTTCTACCGGCAGTTTATTCCTAACTTCTCTTCTCTGACGTCTCTCGGCCCTTACCAAGAAGGGTGTGAACGCCAAAGTGTGGACTCCAGAGGCAGAGTCCGCATTTATTAGCCTCAAGAGAGACTTCACTTCAGCCTCGATCCTCCATCATCCTGACGTATCTCAGCAGTTCTCACTGGAAGTGGACGCTTCCTCTGTCGGTGCAGGTCAACTTCTGTTCCAGAGGAACTCCAAAGGAAAGGCAGTAGTATGTGGCTACTACTCTAGACTGTTTTCCTCTGCTGAGCGCAATTACTCCATTGGAGATCGGGAGCTGCTGGCCATCAAATTGGCTCTGGAGGAGTGGAGACATCTTCTGGAGGGCGCTGCTCACCCTATCCTGATCTTCACTGACCACAAGAATCTCACTTACCTTCAGTCCGCTCAAAGACTGAATCCTCGTCAAGCCAGGTGGTCGCTGTTCTTCACCTGTTTTCTGTTTGTGCTCCACTACCGTCCCGCGGACAAGAATGTGAGGGCCGATGCCCTGTCCAGATCGTTTGAGACGGAAGACATGGTGGAGTCCCTTCAGACCATCATAGACCCGTCCTGCATTGTCACTGCTAATCCTCTGCAGGTTAGAGACATCCCTCCTGTGAGGACTTTTGTTCGGTTGGTGGACAGGAGAAGAATTCTCCGCTGGGGACAAAGTTCTAAACTTGCTGGGCACGCTGGTGTCCGTAAAACCCGAGACCTGATTGCTCGTCACTTTTGGTGGCCCATGCTACCTAAGGATGTTCTGGACTTTGTCTCTTCTTGCACGGTGTGTGCCTCTAACAAAGTGACTCACTCCAAGCATGCCGGTCTGCTTCAAACTCTGCCTGTACCCAATGCCCCCTGTCAGCACATTGCGATGGACTTCGTCACAGACCTTCCCCCCTCAGCAGGATGTAACACTGTCTGGGTTGTGGTGGACCGGTTCTCTAAGATGGCTCATTTTATCCCGCTGACCGGCCTATCTTCTGCTCCTCGTCTGGCGAGTCTCTTCATTCAGCACATCTTCCGCTTGCATGGCTTGCCTCTTCACATTGTGTCCGACCGGGGGGGTTAGTTTACCTCAAAGTTCTGGAGAGCCCTCTGTAAACTCCTGGATGTGAGATTGGACTTTTCCTCTGCCTATCACCCCCAGTCCAATGGGCAAGTTGAGAGGCTCAACCAGATCATGGAGAATTATCTCCGCCACTTCATCTCTTCACAGCACGATAACTGGGTACAGCTTCTTCCATGGGACGAATTTTCTTACAACAACCACACAAGTGAGTCCACCACTTCCACTCCGTTTCACATCGTGTACAGTCAACATCCCAGAGTCCCTCTTCCTGTATCAACTTCATCTCAGGTACCCGCTGCTGACTCTGCATATGGGGACTTCCTGCAAATCTGGCAACAGACCCGGTCCTCTATTTTGCTGGCGGTAGATCGCATGAAGCGAAAGGCGGATACTAGGAGAAAAGAGCCGCCGCAGTATCTTCCTGGGACTAAAGTCTGGCTGTCCTCTCAGAACATTCGTTTGAAGGTACCCTCATACAAGTTTGCTCCCAGGTTCCTTGGTCCTTTCGAGATCCTGAAACAGATCAACCCTGTCTCCTATAAGCTGCGGCTGCCTCCTACCCTCAGAATCCCTAACTCCTTTCATGTGTCCCTACTGAAACCAGTGGTCCTGAACCGCTACAGTAAGACTTATAGTTCCACAGTTGCTTCCTACGGTCCTTCTAATGTATTCGAGGTAAAGGAGATCCTGGACTGCAAAAGGGTAGGAGGAAGGACTTTCTATTTGGTGGACTGGAGAGGGTTTGGTCCTGAGGAGAGGTCCTGGGAGCTAGAAGAGAACCTCAGTGCCCCTGCTCTCATTAAAAAGTTCCTCTCTCACTCTGGCCCCAAGAAAAGGGGGCGTAAGAGGGGGGATACTGTAGCGTCCATGGCCGCGGGCCGTCGGGTTTACTCACCTCCCGACGCCCGCAGCCATGGATCTGTGAGCGCTGGTCCCCGTCTCCCTCCTAGGAGACGCCAGCGCTCACTTCCGCTCCGTTCGGCTGTGTCCTGATTGCGCAATTAGGAAATCGTCATCATCATCAACTGCCACGATTTCCTGGTCTATAAGAAGGCCCCTGGCCTTCTAATCCTTTCCTGAGCATTGTTAGTTTTCCCAGTCTGTCTTGCAAATGGTCCCTTAGTGTTTCCTGTTCCTGTTGTTACCCGTGCCTTGTTCCCCGTTCCTGTTGTTACCCGTGCCTTGTTCCCCGTTCCTGTTTCCCGTGCTTTGCCTTAGTATCAAGTCGTGCCACGTCCTGTGTCATCTGCCACCTCCAGAGGAATCTGCCACGTCCTGTGTCATCTGCCACGTCTGGAGGAATCTGCCGCGTCCTGTGTCATCTGCCACGTCCAGAGGAATCTGCCACGTCCTGTGTCATCTGCCACGTCTTGATAAATCTGCCACGTCCTGTGTCATCTGCCACGTCCAGAGGAATCTGCCACGTCCTGTGTCATCTGCCACGTCTGGAGGAATCCACCACGTGCTGTGTCATCTGCCACGTCTGGAGGATTCCGCCACGTCTGGCGCAACTTGCGGCTCCTGTGTCATCCACCACATTTGGCGCTATCTGCTGCACCCATCTCATCTGTGCCAGAGCTGCGGCCACCATCTGGACTATTCAGGTACCCTTGTGCGGGACATTGTATTTCTGGGGTGTCCTGTTGTTTGGCCAGCTGCCTCCCCGCTGCGGCGGTACGGCCTAGTGGGTCCACTAACCCGCTCCGTGACAGTCCATAGCTATATGCTGCCAGGGAGTATCGAGCACAGGCAATGGCTGGAGCAGGACAGCAGATCTTGAGTGAGCGACCTTGTTAGCTGCACACACTGAGCAGGAAGAAATAAAGTTCATAATGTCCTTGGGCAGCGTGGGCCACCAGAAATGACGGGCAATCAGATCCCGGGTCTTACGGGTCCCCGCGTGACCTGCCTGCTTAGAGGAGTGTCCCCAGCGGAGGATTCTCCCTCTGTCAGCCAGGCGCACAACAGTCCTCCCTGGAGGAATGTCCACAACTTGCAGGGGGTTGACAGAGACAATGCAAGATGGACCAATAATGTTCTGTGGAATTTCCATGGTGTCTTCTGTCTCAAAAGACCTGGACAAGGCATCGGCCCTCACATTTTTGTTAGCCGGGCGATAATGGAGGTCAAACTGGAACAGCGACCACCTGGCCTGATGAGGAATCAGCCGTTGGGCCGTCAGTAAATAGGTGAGTTTCTTTTGCGGTCCGTAAAAATTAGGATGGGATGAGATTTGCCCTCTAGAAGATTTCCCCACTCCTCCAGAGCCAATTTGATTGCCAGTAACTCCCGATCCCCAATCGAATAGTTGCGTTCTGCGGAAGAGAAGAGCTTAGAGAAATATCCACATACCATTGACTTGCCCTTGGAACCTCTCTGGAACAGGAGTGCACCAGCACCGACAGAGGAGGCGTCCACCTCCAACGAGAACTGTAGAGAGACATCTCGATGATGGAGGATAGAGGCTGACGTGAAGGCACTCTTCAGGCTATTGAATGCGGACTCTGCCTCAGGAGTCCACATCTTGATGTTCATGCCCCTCTTTGTGAGGTTAGAGTTAGGAGATGTCAGTGAGGAGAAGTTTGGGATGAACTGTCTGTGAAAATTGGCGAATCCCAGAAAGCGCTGTATGGCCCTCAAACCTTGAGAGCGTGACCATTCCGGGGCGGACTTTACTCTTTTAGGATCAATCTCGAGACCTCGATTTGAGACGATGTAGCCCAGGAAGGGTAGAGCATCTCTATCAAACACGCACTTCTCCAACTTAGCGTACAGACGATTCTCCCTTAACCGCAGCAAAACTTGACGGACATGTCTCTGATGAGTCATAGGATCTGGAGAAAAAATCAAGATGTCATCAAAATAGACTACTACACAAACATAGAGGAGGTAACAGAAGATGTAATTAACGAACTCCTGGAAGACAGCGCGAGCATTACACAGGCAAAAGGGCATTACTAGATATTCATAGTGTCCTTCAAGGGTGTTAAATGCAGTCTTCCATTCGTCACCCCGGCGAATTTGGATTAGGTTCTAAGCCCCACGCAGGTCTAGTTTGGAAAAAATCTTGGCTCCACGTATACGATCAAATAGTTCTAAGATAATTTGCAACGAATACTTAGGTTTCACCGTGATCTGGTTGAGACCCCGGTAGTCAATACAGGCACGCAGAGAACCATCCGTATTCTTGACGAAGAGGAACCCTCTTCGTCAAGAATACGGATGGTTCTCTGCGTGCCTGTATTGACTACCGGGGTCTCAACCAGATCACGGTGAAACCTAAATATTCGTTGCAAATTATCTTAGAACTATTTGATCGTATACGTGGAGCGAAGATTTTTTCCAAACTAGACCTGCGTGGGGCTTAGAACCTAATGACGAAGAGGAACCCGGCTCCTGCCGGGGAGGAAGATTTCCATATGATGGCGCGCTTCAGGTTCTCTTTAACATAGGCGGACATGGACAGAGTCTCTGGTAAGGAAAGAGGATATACTCTACCATGTGGAAGGGAGGCACCAGGAATCAGATCGATTTGACAGTCATACGCCCAGTGTGGGGGCAGCGTCTCCGCCTCCCTCTTGCTGAAGACGTCCGAAAATGCAGCATAATGACCAGGCAATCCTGTCAATGACTGAGGCAGAGGAGACTGGGCCCCACTCGAGAACCTCTCCAGAGTTCCAGTCCAGGACTGGGGCATGTAATCGGCATGTAACCAAGGCAGGCCCAGCAGCACGGGGTTAACGGCCTTGGACAAGACAAAGAACGATAACAGCTTGGAGTGGAGAGCTCCCACTTGGAGCCTCAGCGGCTTGGTCACAGCTATAACTGTGTCTGGCAGAGGTAGTCCATTTACCTATGCAACCGTCAACGGCCTCTCCAGAGGGGTAGTGGGTAATTGAAGAAGATCCACCAGGTCTCTACAAATGAAATTAGCAGTGAATCCAGAGTCCAGATACGCAGAGACCTGATGCATTTTCTCGCTGGACACTAGGGTCACGGGTATGGACAATTTAGACAGAAGTCCTTTTTTACCCAAGGTTGTCTCTCCTAGCAACCCCAGGCTTTGGGACTTTTGGGGACACAGACGCACAAGATGGCCTCCGAGGCCGCAATATAGACAGAATCCCAAAGTGCGTCTGCGTTGTTTCTCCTGGGTGGATGGCTTACACTGATCCATCCTCACAGACTCCTTAGGAGGATTGGCACCTGAGGACAGCAGAGGTTGCTGCAAGGGTAGGACTGGACTAGGAAGGCCTCCCTCCCAACGAGCTTCTTGGAGCCGTTCTCGGATCCTCATATCAATCCGGGCGGACAGAAGGATGAGGTCATCTAGGTTAGATGGTAGATCTCGAGCGGCAAGTTTGTCCTTAATCATAGGAGACAGTCCCTGCCAGAATATAGCCACCAGGGCGTCATTGTTCCACAACAGTTCTCCCGCCAGGGTGTGGAAGCGGATGGCATACTCGCCCACGGAGGTGTCTCCTTGGCGTAGGTTTAGCAAGGAAGCCGCTGCAGATTAGACTCGTCTTGGCTCCTCAAACACCATGCGAAAAGTCCGGAGGAAGCCCTGGAAGTCACAGGTTTCTGGTCCTTGTCTCTCCCAGATAGGATTCGCCCATGCAAGAGCCTTGCCAGTGAGAAGAGAGATGATAAAAGCGACCCTTGCGCCATCAGACGAAAATGCCCTTGCATACAAGCTGATGTGGGTCTGGCACTGGTTTAAAAATCCACGACAGGTACCTGCGTCTCCATCATAGAGGTCAGCAAGTGGCAAAGAAAAACGGGGATCAACACTGCCAGGAGGTGGAGTCTGAGGATCAACACTGCCAGGAGGTGTAGTAGGAAGAACAGCAGCTTGTGCCTCTTGCCAACATGCGAGAATGTTCAAGGCCTGGAGGATTTGGTCCTGTCGAGACCGGAGGTCCAGCATATACGCCCGCATCACTTGTGACATCATCTTGGTCTTGGATCGCCCAGCGGGGTCCAGGGCCTAAGCGTACTGTCACGTTGCGTTCGTGGACCGACTGGGCCGTACCGGCTTGGCGGTATGGCAGCTGGCCAACAGGGCGCAGGTGACAGTCTATAGTTCGTATAGGGTACCTGTGGCAGCTCGGACAGTAGCAAGGCAGGCTCGGCTGGGACAAGGCAGCAGGCATAGACATCAGGCGTGGTGTAGCAGGACAGGTGTGGTATGCAGCACAGCACGACTACAACTCAGCACAGCACTTGACCAGGATAGCACGGGATACAGGTACGGGAAACACTGGGAACAGGAAAACACTAGGAGACCATTTGCATAGACAAACTTTGGGTACGAGATACATCACCAGAACCAAGCTCAGTACATATACACAGCACCAAAACCAACCCCATTACATAAATACAGCTCTAGAACCAAGCTTAGTACACATATACAGCAACAGGACCAAGCTCATTACATATATAAAACACCAGAACCAAGCTCAGTACACATATATAGCTCCAGAACCATGCTCAGTACATAAATACAGCCCCAGATACAAGCTCAGTACATATATACACCATAACCAAGCTCAGTACATATTTACAGCACCAGAACCAAGCTCAGTACATATATACAGCACCAGAATCATGCTCAGTACATAAATACTACACCAGTACCAAGCTCAGTACATATATACAGCAACAGAACTAGGCTCAGCACATATATACAGCACCAGAACAAATTCAGCTCAATTTAGTGCAACCCCTGCCATAGAGGTTTGTACAGCGTAAAACTACAGCTCCCAGCATGGCCCGAACAATGGTAAAGATATGCTGGGAGATGCTGTTTCACAAAAAAAATCATATCATAATCAAACCACTGTATTTAAGCAATATATATTGTGCTCCCACAAAATATGAAAATGTGTAAATTCACTGAAGTGATATATGAGTAAAATGTATAACTTTTATTTCATAACTCTCTAAAATCAGGGGTACAATCACCACTGTGAAAAGCCCAACCGTGTATATTAAAAACGTATTAAACAAATACTCCAGGTCCTGATTCATTTGTGAACCCTCTATGACTGGATATATTATAAAGATACCAATATGGAATCAGCGTTTAAACATTGGTGTAACAGTGGTTTAGACCCTAAAACACACCGGAGCCTGCGATAACCGCACCTAAATCTCCTGATGCTAAGGTACACAACGATGCCACTGTCCCCTACGCTAAAATCCCTTGCTTAACCTGACCCTACGCGTTTCTATACTTATCATCATCAGGGGTCTGTAGCTTGGTCACTCTGGCCAGGATGCCAGCGATATTTCTTCAGCAGCAGATATTCTACTGCACAACACGGAAGCATGCACGCATAGATGTCAGCGGCATGCTTCACTACGGGACTCTGAGTTACTATAACTAGATACTCCTCCCCCTGGCCTCGGCGGCATACTTCGAACCAGCCAATCACACCAGCCCACCACATTCGTGACGTCCGACCATGTGACTCCCGACCGTCAGCTGACATATCCGGAAGCAACACTGTCAACGCCAAAGAACGCGCAGACTCAATGGAAGGCTGTAGACGTATCTACTTGCTGCACATAAGCTCCTTCTAATGAAAGATAGATTATAACAATAACAGGTTGGATACATATTGCGGATCAGTTCAAAACCGCAACTGGACTGCCACACTTGAAGCACCTTCCCTGGAAATACATATTGTATGAATGAATAAGCAATATTAATGTCTGCCACACTTAGGACTTTAAAAACCCTCCTGGACAGATCTACCATGCCTGTTACTATTGAATGACTTGCTGCAATTTAGCTATACTAGGACCAGGATATAATGGCCATACACCTACCTAGAAAACCAACATCACAATGTATATTCAAATGAATTGTATATTTAAATAAAACAGGTATAATTTGTTTGCTCATTTAAACCTTCAGGCTGTACACAGGCCAGTCTGTAGATCCATTGGGCCTCTTTGCGCAGAATGAGATTGCCCCAGTCCCCTCCCCGTTTAGGAGGACGTACTAATTCAATCGCCTGAAATTTTAAACAGTCTGCCCGGCCTTGATGTTTTGCATGTACATGTTTTGATATGGGAGTATCTCTCGAATTTGTAACATCACCAACATGTTCCCTAATCCGGCGCCGAAACTGCCGCACCGTTTTGCCCACATAGTTCAGTGGGCATGGACATGTTATTAAGTAGACCACCCCAGCTGTTTTGCAGTTCACGAAGTCTCGAATGTCATACTCAACCTTAGTGGTGACACTTTTGAATTTCTTCCCACTTTGGAAAAAATCACAAGCTTTGCAACTGCCACATCTGTGTGTGCCCGGTATCTGCCTGTCCAACCAAGTTCCTTGTTGTATTATAGGGTCAAAACAACTCTGCATCACCCTATCCCTAATGTTTTTACCTCTACGGAACGTGACTGAAGGCCATTGTGTTATCTGATCCGCCAAGTCCACATCAGCACCCAAAATACGGCAGTTTTTTTTTATTATTTCCATGATCTCAGATTGTTTGGAGTCATAAGTGCCTATGAGTCTCGTGACCCTTTCCTCTTTTCGTTGTCTAGGGACTAAAAGACTCTGCCTGTCTGCATCCCTCGCTCCCTCATAGGCCTTTCTAATTACCCCCTTAGGGAAGCCTCTCCCCTTCAATCTATTGGCGAGGTCATGTGCCTGTATCTCAAAATCATCCATCGAGCTACAGTTCCGGCGTACTCTCATGAATTGGCCTCTGGGGATCCCTCGTTTAAGGGGATAAGGGTGACAACTGTTCCATTGAAGGAAACTATTAGTTGCTGTCTCCTTTCGGTGTACTTTGGTACGTATTGCGCCTTCCTTAGTTTTGATAATTTTAAGATCTAGAAAAGATAATTCCTGATCACTGATTTCACATGTGAACCTTAGCCCTAGGTCGTTTAAATTAAGGGCTGCCACAAAGGTATTGAATTCCTCCACTGTGGAATTCCAAAGCAACAACACGTCATCAATATATCTAATCCAGATACCTATTGATGAAGTCCACTTAGCAAATTTATCACCAAACACTACTGTCTCTTCCCACCAGCCAAGAAAGAAATTTGCATAGGTGGGAGCAGTAGGACTCCCCATTGCTGTGCCACGTTGCTGGTGAAAGATGCGGTCTTCAAAGATTAATACATTCCTCTCTAACACAAAATGTAGCAATTGTAAAACAAGCTGGTTATGAGCCACATATTGAGTACCTCTAGATTTTAAAAAATATTTCACTGCCTCACAGCCAAGTCTATGTGGAATAGAGGAATACAAAGCCTCCACGTCCAAGCTGGCCAAAAAAGTATTTTGTTCCAGTGTGATACCCTCAATTTGTTTTAAAACATCCATAGTGTCACGTACATATGATGTAAGACCTAGTACAAACGGACGCAACACCTGGTCTATATATGTGCTCACATTCTGGGTTAGATTATTAATACCTGATACAATAGGTCTACCACGTAAGGGAGGGTACCCTTTGTGGATTTTTGGTAGGCTATAGAAGCATGCCATGATGGGAAATTGTGGAAATAAAAAGTTGAATTCATTAGCACTGATCAGGGACCTGCTCTTTGCATCACGTAGGATGCCTAAAAGCTCCTTTTTGAACAGTGCTGTGGGGTTCTCTTTTAAAATGGTATAACAGTCAGGATTGAGCAAAATGTCCTCACACATTTTCTTATAGTCTTCTCGACTCATGACCACAATGTTCCCACCCTTATCGGATGCTTTTAAAATGATATTACGTCTTTTTTCCAAAGTGGTAAGAGCTACACGTTCAGACCAAGACAGATTATTATCAATACCCCTCACATCCTGACCCAAAGCCTTGATCTCTTCCCCCACCAAATCTACGTTGGTAAAATCTCCCAATGGCGGCAACTTCCTACTTCTAGTTTTTAAATTGGTAAAAGGACCAAGTCCTGGAGCTCTATTTGATTCCTCAAGCAACCCTTCCAAGGCTTCTAGGCCTTCTAAATCAGATTCCTCTAAACCCATTTCCAGACACTTTTTCTTATTATGATGTTTGAAAAACTTAATCCATTTTAATTTACGAGCAAACAAATTCAAATCCTTGATCCAGGTAAATGAATCAAATTTCACTGTGGGGACAAATGAAAGCCCCTTCTCTAAAAGCATGATCTCAGATAGACTCAATTTGTGTTCAGATAAATTGATAATTTGTAACTTATCCGTTCCTATTCCCTTTATAAATCCTTTTGTCCCCTCAGCATGTAGCGGGAAATGGGGGGATTGTTGGATAAAAAATTACTGCCACTGTTGGAAGAAGCTCTAGCCCGGCCTCTATTCCTACCTCTGGCGCCTCCCCTGTATTTTTGTCTACTACCACCAGTCCCAAAGAATGTGCCTACTCTTTCAGAGTCTGTTGTTTCACTCTCAGATGTAGAGGAGTCTGATTCTCTTAAACCCCTATTAGACTGCTGATGCTGTTGTTGTTGCTGATTAACAAAGTCATAAGCTTTTTTCTCCCTAAACTCCTGCAGATCTCTCTGGAACTGGAAGTGCTTACGTTCTTTTAGATGATTAGTGAACCTCTCTAAGGATTCTTGCAAGGTTTTGTCTTTTTTGTCAAAACCTGGGGTATCCACCAGAGTCTTGACTATCTCAATCTCTTTTTTCAATTCAACACTGATATGATCAAACTGGATTATCTCTTCCTCAACCAAAATTTGCATTAATCTCAGTGAACTCCCTGAAGGTTTAAATGAGCAAACAAATTATACCTGTTTTATTTAAATATACAATTCATTTGAATATACATTGTGATGTTGGTTTTCTAGGTAGGTGTATGGCCATTATATCCTGGTCCTAGTATAGCTAAATTGCAGCAAGTCATTCAATAGTAACAGGCATGGTAGATCTGTCCAGGAGGGTTTTTAAAGTCCTAAGTGTGGCAGACATTAATATTGCTTATTCATTCATACAATATGTATTTCCAGGGAAGGTGCTTCAAGTGTGGCAGTCCAGTTGCGGTTTTGAACTGATCCGCAATATGTATCCAACCTGTTATTGTTATACTCTATCTTTCATTAGAAGGAGCTTATGTGCAGCAAGTAGATACGTCTACAGCCTTCCATTGAGTCTGCGCGTTCTTTGGCGTTGACAGTGTTGCTTCCGGATATGTCAGCTGACGGTCGGGAGTCACATGGTCGGACGTCACGAATGTGGTAAGCTCCTTCTAATGAAAGATAGAGTATAACAATAACAGGTTGGATACATATTGCGGATCAGTTCAAAACCGCAACTGGACTGCCACACTTGAAGCACCTTCCCTGGAAATACATATTGTATGAATGAATAAGCAATATTAATATTGTTTAAAACTACCATATAGCAATATATATATATACATGTCCCAAGGGTGAGCACTACCATTGTATATCACTCATTTTGTTTGAATTATACCTTTTCAACACATGGCTTGTTTTTAATCATTTATGACCTGAGGAATCCATTTACGGTGTTCATTTTATTTCAAGATCGACAAATACGAAAATGCCTGTTCTTCCTAAATTACAATGCTCGAGAACTGAAATGGCGGCTTTTGTATTCGGTCAAGATGCGCATGCGGATAGTGTGAATACATCCCTACAAAACAAATTTAGGGATCTGGAAAAACTAGCATCCAGCGAGACCAGAGTGTGGTGGGATCTCACCACACTACGTAATTACATTTCGAAAGACATGATTCCGAGGGGTCTCAGACTGCGCAAAGTGCCGACACATAAATATTCAGAAGAATTTCTGACCGACTGGAATAAAATTTTATCCGAATGTTCCATTGGCCTTATGACTCTCATTACCAAACATGAGGAGATTAAGCTCACAGAGCTGCAGATGGATCTCACCAAAATCAGGGAGGAAATCAGCTCATTTACCAGCTCACCTGATCATGCAATGTTACAGAGCAGAATGGACGATCATTTAGAAAAATTGGAGAAGTCCATTGCGGATACTAAGAAGACCAAATTCATGCGTGACAGCCAAGATTATAGGAACAACGAAGTTTATTCTTGGAATGGAGGTAATTTCAACAGACGGGGTACAAAATCCATCCTAAAGAAACGGAATAATTCATATAGATCCAACTCAAGTTCACACAGGGTCAGTTTTAGTTCGACTGATCCTGAAACAACAGATGGAGCGGAGGGTGACTCGGATTTTGAAGTGGCACAAGGGGTTCATAAATCCAAGTCTCAGTATGGCAACAAGCGAGACCTTTCAAAAAACGGGGGAAGAGGGGGGGCAGGAAGCATAGATCGAATGGACACCACTCAACCCAGGCGACTGAGAAATCAGAGATGAACTTAGATGTGATCAATTTATCTTCTGCACCTCTCTCCCCAATTCAACTCAAGGTGTTATCACGGGGACTCAACTTTGTGCCTAATTTAAATTTTGATGTCTTTTCCACCTTACTTGATATTAATAAATTTATCCGTAACCTTACGGTGAAAAGGCACTTCCTAACCACGGAAGCAACCATGGATACACAAATAGCGGAGCCGACTGTCCAGAGCAACAACTATAGGAAACTCATGTTCCAGGAACAGCTGGCATTGACTTGTCTTGAAGATCTTGCAGAAGAACATAAACAGAAGACAGATATCAGTCCGAGGCCTCAATTCATCACCAAAAATCCCAGGTTTTATCCCGTTCAGTCCCGGACGGATTCCATGGACACTTTTCAATCCATCATGGAGAGAGAACTACACAAAATCAAAAATCAAACGGGACTTGACAAAACTTCACATAATTTATCCATCGCAGAAAAACAAGCCATCAAATCCTTGAAAGAAGATGAGAACATTGTAATTCGCATGGCGGATAAGGGAGGTTCCATTACTATTATGGACAAGGTCATGTATATGGACCAGATTCTCTTACTATTGGATGATGTTAATACCTATGTGAAGTTGTGCCATAACCCTACCAATGATTTTTCTAATGCATTGAGAGATATATTGGATGAGGGCTTGGGCCAAGGTTTATTAAACAAGAAACAGTATGACTATCTATATGTGGAATTCCCAGTGATACCTATAATGCACGCATTGCCCAAAACACACAAGGGTATTATTCCGCCTCCGATGCGGCCCATAGTATCTGGGATAGGGTCTCTGACGGAGAGGATCTCAGAGTGGCTTGATTGCCACTTACAGCCATTGGTTCTGAGGGTGCCGGGTCATCTGAGGGACACGAAGGATGTACTTTCCATCTTTCATAATAAAATCTGGAACACAGACCACACATGGCTTAGTTGTGATGTAGTCTCTCTCTACACAAGTATTCCACACTCAATCGCTGTCAAGGCCCTCACCCACCATCTCCTCAAATATAGTGGATACGACCCAAGCTTGCAAAATTTCATAGTCAAAGTGACCAATTTTTTGATGACACATAATTTTTTCAATTTTGCAGGCACCTTTTATCTTCAGAGGAGGGGGGTATCTATGGGGGCCAAGTTTTCTCCATCTCTGGCCAATTTGGTCATGTCTTGGTGGGAGGAATTCACTCTTTTTTCCCCGTCCAATCCATATGCGGGTCATGTCCACTGGTATGGCAGATATATCGACGACCTCCTATTCATTTGGGAGGGCGATGTGTCTGCCATACCGGAGTTCATGGCCTTCATTAACGACAATGATCTTAATCTCAGATTCACATATGTCACCAATGCCACAACCATCAATTTCTTAGATATCAAGTTTGTTTCTGAGGTAGGTTCGAGGGTATGCACGGAGATTTACCATAAACCTATATCAGGTAACACGCTGCTACATGCCACTAGCTGTCATCCTAAGCACACTATTTCAGCAATACCCGTAGGAGAATTGACGAGAGCTAAGAGAAACTGTAGCACACAGTCAGGATATACCAAAGAGGAATCCAGAATATGTTGTAGGCTCGCAGCTCGTGGATATAGGAACTGGACATTAGAAAGGGCCAAAACTATTGTCAAAAACAAAGATAGAGACAGTCTCCTGTCCATTGAACGTAACACAGACACCACATGCTCTAGCACAATTGATACCGGCATACCAACCCTGATATTACAATATAGCAACCAATTTAATCTTATCAGAAATATGGTACTTAAATATATTCCTTTGCTATATGAGGATGTTAAATTGGAAGAAGTACTAAGTAAGGGTTGTCGTGTTGTATCACGGAGACCTCCTACCCTTGGGAACATGTTAGCCCCCTCGCTATTGACAACCAGTCTCCCCAAACCCTCATGGTTAATCCACAAAGGGTATTTTAAATGTGGAACACACCCATGTAAGGTTTGCAATTTTTCAAAGATAACTAAAGAGTTTTCGAATTCCTCAAACAATATCAATTTCCCCATCAAATCGTACATTAACTGTAATAGTGACAATGTAGTTTATGTTATAGAATGTACTATTTGCAATTTGAAATATGTGGGGTGCACCATAAGGAAATTTAAACTCCGGGTTCTGGAACACCTCAGCTATATCAGGAACCCCAACTTTTTGAATATTTCAAGTGCCTCTAGACATTTCATCTCACAACATAACCGCTGCACTAATTCATTTTGTTGTTATGCAGTGGAAAAAGTTAGAGGTAGTACAAGAGGGGGTAACATCAGACAACGCCTGCTAACGAGGGAGGCCTTTTGGATTTTCTACTTGGAAACACGATTTCCACTGGGTCTAAATGTCAGAAAGGAACTTATGTTTCATTACTGAAACATTAAACCGTATACAATTAGCCAATTTTGTCCCCACAGTATACTGAGGGATTGAGATCGTCAGCTACTTAATTTTTCCCACTAGGATATGATCTATCTGGGTTTATCATTATTTTCAGCACCACACATGGTGGACAGCAACATTGACTACGTGTTGTTTCTACTTCAAATATCTCCCTGGCGGTCTTGATAACATAATAGAGTACATTATTTGGATATTTAGCTTTTCCAACTCAGGGGACCAATAGTTGTGATAGTCTAGAGCACACCAAGTACTATCCACTATGTATAGAGATATCATAAACTAATATACAATTAGCCTATTTCGCCCCCTCAGTACACGGAGGGATTAATATCGTCAACTATATGATTTTCTCCACTAGAATATCATCTATCTAGGCTTATCATTACTTTCAGCACCACACAAGGTGGACTGTAAACTTTGACTATGTGATGTTTTTACCTTAAAAATATCTCTCCGACATTTCGGATAGTACAATAGAGCACATTATTTTGATATTCAGCTTTTTCCAACTTAGGGGACAGATTGTTGTGACAGTCTAGATCATACTGAGTACTATCTACTATAGACAGCGATATTATAAACAAATTATGTCAGTTTACCAATTTATGTACATACTTGAATTATCGGAAGCCAGTTTCAACACAGTAGATTCCTAGAGATTTTATACAACAATAGTACGGGTACTTAGTGGTGAGATCATATTCGTAATAAAGTCTGATTATGATACGGTGGCTTACCTTGCATAGCTAACTCAATATTCTTTGCTATCAACATTTACTGTGAGGTTTCTCTCATAACGAACACTGCATTTGCAGCACATTCAGCACCACATATCTTGGACAGCGCCATCAGTTACACTAGCTACTTCTAGTTATATTATATTAATGCCGGTTGTATTTAACTGGACATGCATACTAACTACACTGGGTTATCCAGGTATTATTCTCTCTGTAAGACATTCACCCTATGAGTTGAAATCCAAAATCATTGAACACCAGACAGATTGTAGCACGGGTCTCATTTATTTAGTGACATCAATGTTTTATAGTTGTTTTTGCTAAATACAGCTGATATTTATTTGACGCGTTTTTTCGGTGTACTTCAACACGGAGGTCCGTTCTTTCAATCGGTCCAGTGGTTCGTGTGTATGGATGCTCTTGTTGCGTGTTTCTTGGACACACTCCGTTCTATGCGGGGTTGCACTGTGGTTCTCCGACGACGCTTTGCAGTTGATGATTTTATACATCTGAAGGACCACATGTATCACACATTAGTATATAATGTTAAGCAGACATCAAACTTAAAGAGGGATTTTTTTATGTTGACTTATGCTTTATATACTCTTAGGAATTATTTAATTCTAAAAATGAATTTTCATAATAAACAGAGTGCAAGGACGGGCATTAACATCTTTTCCCTATAATGAATCAGTATAGGAATCTTTGAGAGAAATTTTTTTATTTTTTTTTCATATAAAAACGCATGTGCACATTATACCTCCATTCAGACCTTATTCCTATTCAGTTTGGCCAACCATTTCCAATTAAATATGTACGCAACTTTACATAATTTTCCGAAACCTCCAGATGAACCTGTATGTACTTACAGTGTGTATTCTTACACGTATGAGGTTCACCCAGGTCATATATGTGAAAATCAATTCATATTTTTATTGCACCGGGAATTATATTCCCGTTTATGTTTTTAATTACATGTTCGATTTTGTACGTTTATATTATACATATTTTTCATCAGCTTGTATAAGTGTTCGAAGATGCTATATTCGGAACCTGGCTGAATTGTTAATATGTGTTGTTTTTAAACCTTGTATATCGAATGTATAATATCTGTGATATACGTTGTGAGGACTGTGGGGACATGTTAGCCTTGTCTGCTGTATATATTACCAAAACCTAATATTCTGCATGCAACTTATTACAATTAGTGTGCCTGAATGTATTTATTTAGGGTTTTTTTCTATATACTTTTTACACCTCTTTATCACACTATTGCATGCAGTTTTTTTACGCAGGGTGTATCTCTTCGGAGGAGACAATTTCAAACTAGGGTTAATTATTCACCTGTTCTATCTGCGTACTCATTAGTTACGTTTATCAAGCAGACCGGGCGGCTAGTGTCCTCACATTTCTTTGCCATGATTAAGAGCACAGGAGCTGCTCGAAACGCGTAGGCCAGGGCATTGCTGCCCGCTCGCATTTTTTCTTGGGACTGCGTCTCCCTTCTATTTTATTCATATCACCCCAATAAAGATGGGAACATCGTTTCCTTTTTAATTTACAACTGGACTTAGCGCTGGATCATTTCTACTGTTTCTCCTATCACATACCGCCAGCCGTAGCGGGGATCCGAGCAGCAAGTCAGGAGACGCAACAAGCTGGTGAGCTGGAGGTTTCCTCCCTTTACTATTTCTAAGCAATATTAATGTCTGCCACACTTAGGACTTTAAAAACCCTCCTGGACAGATCTACCATGCCTGTTACTATTGAATGACTTGCTGCAATTTAGCTATACTAGGACCAGGATATAATGGCCATATACCTACCTAGAAAACCAACATCACAATGTATATTCAAATTAATTGTATATTTAAATAAAACAGGTATAATTTGTTTGCTCATTTAAACCTTCAGGCTGTACACAGGCCAGTCTGTAGATCCATTGGGCCTCTTTGCGCAGAATGAGATTGTCCCAGTCCCCTCCCCTTTTAGGAGGACGTACTAATTCAATCGCCTGAAATTTTAAACAGTCTGCTCGGCCTTGATGTTTTGCATGTACATGTTTTGATATGGGAGTATCTCTCGAATTTGTAACATCACCAACATGTTCCCTAATCCGGCGCCGAAACTGCCGCACCGTTTTGCCCACATAGTTCAGTGGGCATGGACATGTTATTAAGTAGACCACCCCAGCTGTTTTGCAGTTCACGAAGTCTCGAATGTCATACTCAACCTTAGTGGTGACACTTTTTAATTTCTTCCCACTTTGGATAAAATCACAAGCTTTGCAACTGCCACATCTGTGTGTGCCCGGTATCTGCCTGTCCAACCAAGTTCCTTGTTGTATTATAGGGTCAAAACAACTCTGCATCACCCTATCCCTAATGTTTTTACCTCTACGGAACGTGACTGAAGGCCATTGTGTTATCTGATCCGCCAAGTCCACATCAGCACCCAAAATACGCCAGTATCTTTTTAGTATTTCCATGATCTCAGATTGTTTGGAGTCATAAGTGCCTATGAGTCTCGTGACCCTTTCCTCTTTTCGTTGTCTAGGGACTAAAAGACTCTGCCTGTCTGCATCCCTCGCTCCCTCATAGGCCTTTCTAATTACCCCCTTAGGGAAGCCTCTCCCCTTCAATCTATTGGCGAGGTCATGTGCCTGTATCTCAAAATCATCCATCGAGCTACAGTTCCGGCGTACTCTCATGAATTAGCCTCTGGGGATCCCTCGTTTAAGGGGATAAGGGTGACAACTGTTCCATTGAAGGAAACTATTAGTTGCTGTCTCCTTTCGGTGTACTTTGGTACGTATTGCGCCTTCCTTAGTTTTGATAATTTTAAGATCTAGAAAAGATAATTCCTGATCACTGATTTCACATGTGAACCTTAGCCCTAGGTCGTTTACATTAAGGGCTGCCACAAAGGTATTGAATTCCTCCACTGTGGAATTCCAAAGCAACAACACGTCATCAATATATCTAATCCAGATACCTATTGATGAAGTCCACTTAGCAAATTTATCACCAAACACTACTGTCTCTTCCCACCAGCCAAGAAAGAAATTTGCATAGGTGGGAGCAGTAGGACTCCCCATTGCTGTGCCACGTTGCTGGTGAAAGATGCGGTCTTCAAAGATTAATACATTCCTCTCTAACACAAAATGTAGCAATTGTAAAACAAGCTGGTTATGAGCCACATATTGAGTACCTCTAGATTTTAAAAAATATTTCACTGCCTCACAGCCAAGTCTATGTGGAATAGAGGAATACAAAGCCTCCACGTCCAAGCTGGCCAAAAAAGTATTTTGTTCCAGTGTGATACACTCAATTTGTTTTAAAACATCCATAGTGTCACGTACATATGATGTAAGACCTAGTACAAACGGACGCAACACCTGGTCTATATATGTGCTCACATTCTGGGTTAGATTATTAATACCTGATACAATAGGTCTACCACGTAAGGGAGGGTACCCTTTGTGGATTTTTGGTAGGCTATAGAAGCATGCCATGATGGGAAATTGTGGAAATAAAAAGTTGAATTCATTAGCACTGATCAGGGACCTGCTCTTTGCATCACGTAGGATGCCTAAAAGCTCCTTTTTGAACAGTGCTGTGGGGTTCTCTTTTAAAATGGTATAACAGTCAGGATTGAGCAAAATGTCCTCACACATTTTCTTATAGTCTTCTCGACTCATGACCACAATGTTCCCACCCTTATCGGATGCTTTTAAAATGATATTACGTCTTTTTTCCAAAGTGGTAAGAGCTACACGTTCAGACCAAGACAGATTATTATCAATACCCCTCACATCCTGACCCAAAGCCTTGATCTCTTCCCCCACCAAATCTACGTTGGTAAAATCTCCCAATGGCGGCAACTTCCTACTTCTAGTTTTTAAATTGGTAAAAGGACCAAGTCCTGGAGCTCTACTTGATTCCTCAAGCAACCCTTCCAAGGCTTCTAGGCCTTCTAAATCAGATTCCTCTAAACCCATTTCCAGACACTTTTTCTTATTATGATGTTTGAAAAACTTAATCCATTTTAATTTACGAGCAAACAAATTCAAATCCTTGATCCAGGTAAATGAATCAAATTTCACTGTGGGGACAAATGAAAGCCCCTTCTCTAAAAGCATGATCTCAGATAGACTCAATTTGTGTTCAGATAAATTGATAATTTGTAACTTATCCGTTCCTATTCCCTTTATAAATCCTTTTGTCCCCTCAGCATGTAGCGGGAAATGGGGGGATTGTTGGATAAAAAATTACTGCCACTGTTGGAAGAAGCTCTAGCCCGGCCTCTATTCCTACCTCTGGCGCCTCCCCTGTATTTTTGTCTACTACCACCAGTCCCAAAGAATGTGCCTACTCTTTCAGAGTCTGTTGTTTCACTCTCAGATGTAGAGGAGTCCGATTCTCTTAAACCCCTATTAGACTGCTGCTGATGCTGTTGTTGTTGCTGATTAACAAAGTCATAAGCTTTTTTCTCCCTAAACTCCTGCAGATCTCTCTGGAACTGGAAGTGCTTACGTTCTTTTAGATGATTAGTGAACCTCTCTTAGGATTCTTGCAAGGTTTTGTCTTTTTTGTCAAAACCTGGGGTATCCACCAGAGTCTTGACTATCTCAATCTCTTTTTTCAATTCAACACTGATATGATCAAACTGGATTATCTCTTCCTCAACCAAAATTTGCATTAATCTCAGTGAACTCCCTGAAGGTTTAAATGAGCAAACAAATTATACCTGTTTTATTTAAATATACAATTCATTTGAATATACATTGTGATGTTGGTTTTCTAGGTAGGTGTATGGCCATTATATCCTGGTCCTAGTATAGCTAAATTGCAGCAAGTCATTCAATAGTAACAGGCATGGTAGATCTGTCCAGGAGGGTTTTTAAAGTCCTAAGTGTGGCAGACATTAATATTGCTTATTCATTCATACAATATGTATTTCCAGGGAAGGTGCTTCAAGTGTGGCAGTCCAGTTGCGGTTTTGAACTGATCCGCATTATGTATCCAACCTGTTATTGTTATACTCTATCTTTCATTAGAAGGAGCTTATGTGCAGCAAGTAGATACGTCTACAGCCTTCCATTGAGTCTGCGCGTTCTTTGGCGTTGACAGTGTTGCTTCCGGATATGTCAGCTGACGGTCGGGAGTCACATGGTCGGACGTCACGAATGTGGTGGGCTGGTGTGATTGGCTGGTTCGAAGTATGCCGCCGAGGCCAGGGGGAGGAGTATCTAGTTATAGTAACTCAGAGTCCCGTAGTGAAGCATGCCGCTGACATCTATGCGTGCATGCTTCCGTGTTGTGCAGTAGAATATCTGCTGCTGAAGAAATATCGCTGGCCTCCTGGCCAGAGTGACCAAGCTACAGACCCCTGATGATGATAAGTATAGAAAGGCGTAGGGTCAGGTTAAGCAAGGGACAGTGGCATCGTTGTGTACCTTAGCATCAGGAGATTTAGGTGCGGTTATCGCAGGCTCCGGTGTGTTTTAGGGTCTAAACCACTGTTACACCAATGTTTAAATGCTGATTCCATATTGGTATCTTTATAATATATCCAGTCATAGAGGGTTCACAAATGAATCAGGACCTGGAGTATTTGTTTAATACGTTTTTAATATACACGGTTGGGCTTTTCACAGTGGTGATTGTACCCCTGTTTTTAGAGAGTTATGAAATAAAAGTTATATATTTTACTCATATATCACTTCAGTGAATTTACATAATCAAACCACCCATCATCTTGCTGCAGACTACATTACAGATTAGAGGCCGAATAAACAATTACATTAAGTGACTCACCGGTGACGTCTCAGATTCTAGTTGTTTATTTTCTCTTTTCTTCTCCATCCGGTCTAGACCTCTATGATGATTTCTCCCAGCCAGAAATTTCTGCAGTTTTCAGATGTTTTCAGCTTCACACTTTTAAAACATTTCTGCACCTATAAACAAAGATAAAATGCTTAACACCCCTAAATATTGTAGCATCAATAACTGCACCTCTAATTATAATGGCACCATACACTGTGTCTCTGATTATAATAGCACCATACACTGTGTCCCTGATTATAATAGTACAATAAGCTGTCCCACACACACCATGCCCCGTGTAGATAATGCCCCCATAGACCCCTGTAGATAGTGACCCCCATAGAGCCTCTGTAGATAGTGCCCACATACAGCCCCTGTAGATAGTGCTCACATCCAGACTCTAGAGCTGCAAGGTAATAGTGCTAACCACTGAAACACCATGCTGCCCTACATATAGCTCCCCCTATAGATAGTGCTCCACATATAGCCCACCTTTGCAGAAAGTGCCTCACATATAGCTCCCCCTATATATAGTGTCCCACCTATAACCCACCCTTGTAGACAGTGCCTTACATATAGCTCCCCCTATAGATAGTGCTCCACATATAGCCCACACCTGCATATAGTGTTCCACATATAGCCCACCCCTGTAGATAGTTCCCAACATATAGCTCCCCCTGTATATAATGCTCCACATTCCCACATATAGACCCCCCTCTAGATAGAGCCCCCCTGTAGATAATGCCACTCACAGTTGTATTAGAAAATAAACTTTACATACTCACATGATCCCGTTCCCACGCCGTCCGGTGACATTGCAGACCTGCTCTCTTCTGAGCAGGTCTGCTGGGGTTGAACAATGCAAGCGTCGTTGAAAGGCGCTGATTCGCATGGCGGAATGACTTTCCCCGTCAATCAACGCCTTTCAACATCGTAAGCGACGCAATGTTATTGCGCCGCTAGCGTTTTTGAAAGGCGCTGATTGGTGGGGAAAGTCATTTTGTTCTGCCAATCAGCATCATTGTAAGGCGCTGAATGGTCGGGCACGGAATGTGCCCGGCCATTCATTGCTAATGCATGTATTTATGTATTTGTCCCTGCGTGCTATAGACGCAGGTACAATTAGTGCAAGAGGGGGTGGCAGCGGCTGGTTTCAGCGGCACCGCAGACCCCTCAAAGAGCCAGCAGACTATAATATTAATTTGTATATACGTCCAGAGGACAAAGATACAAGTGAATGTGGCTGTCGCTAGCACCCGGGCATGAGGGGGCTCGTGCGGCCCCGGCCCATAAATGTTAGAGGCCAGGCGGGGCGGGCCCTGTAGTGGCGTTGCTAATGTTGTAGCAGCCATAATGGTTGCTAGCAGCGCCACTGGGCATGGGGGGCCGTGTTAGCGGGCAGCATGGGCTCCCTCATGCCCCAGGCCTCGTAGCAGCCGCTGCGGCTGCTACAGCGTTAGTTACGCCACTGGAAACTTATGATCCCATGCAGAATTTCACAAGCACAATTTGCTCATCTGTATGGCACAGATTATCCATAAAACCATGTGCATGTGGCCTTATGAGGTCGTGTATAGTTTTATTGGTTTTATATATACAAACAAGTTGTTTCTGGGTGTGTGTCTATTGGCTTAGATATAGGAATAAATCGGAGATGGTTGTTAGTCTTCTTGAAATGTTTGCAGAGGTAAAATAGCTTAAGAAGCATAATATAGTTGTATACAAGTGCTCTTTACTACAAGAGATACCGTAACTTTAGACTTCTGCTAGGATTATCCTGGAGCTCAGCTTGTTAAGTCTAATGGGAATGCTAATTTTTCCAAACAATTTAAGCCCAGCTGTTTCCTGATTAGCAACAAAAAAAGAGAAAACAGTTTTTTTTCTAATTCTACAAAATAGTCTATTTCTGTCAACATTGTAACTGATGCCTGTTATGTAAGACAGCTCACACTTTATGCGTTGGGCTTCCATTCATGCGTTCAGTTCGACCTTTCCGTCGGAGGAACCGATGAACAGAAAGCCAAATGGAAACCATACCTTATGTTTGCATTACCATTGATTTCAATGGTAATGCTGCCATTGCAGTTGGTTTCCGTTTGTTTCCGTTCCGTATGGTTTCCGTTTTTTTAGTGGAAACAATAGTAAATATTGCGGATTTTGCGCAACAGAATTTGTTGCGGAAAATCCACAGCAAATACAGTAGCAGCAAAGTGGATAAGATAAAACAAATCTCATCCACACTCTGCCTAAATATTAAGCAGAAAAAACGCTCAGAAACTGACCTGTGGTGCGGAGTTTTATTCCACAGCATGTCAATTGTATTTATGTAAACGATTCTTATTTGTTGCCGGTTTTCCACATTGAATTCAATGGGGAGGTAAAACCTGCAACAAATGGCAGTTGTTGCATTTTTTTTCCAGCGGATTCGCAGCGATTCCGCCGCAAAAAACGCAACTCTACAAAAAAAATATTATAATTACACAGGAGATTGTGTTTCTTCCTCCAGGCCGGCCTCCTGGGATGATGCTTCATCCCATGTGACCGCGGGAGCCACTCACAGGATGTAGCGGCGGTCACATGGGATGAAACATCATCCCAAGAGGCCAGCCTGGATAACGTCAGAGGACCAGCCTACTGGGATGACGCTTCATTCCATGTGACCACCGCTGCAGCCAATCACAGGCTGTAGTGGTCTCCTGGGATGAAACATCGGTTTTTCGCTCGGAATTCCCTGCGGCGCACAGGGCGGATACGCTGCCTGCTATTAGGCAGCGTATCTGCCCCGTGTGAACTCAGCCTAATAGTGCATTGCAGTTCATGGGTCAGTCCTATGAACAGCCATAGTTTTATAGCACAGTAATGGTGTCGGCACAGGAACTGTGCCCGCGCCATAACTTGCAAGTGTTGGCTCTATTACACAGCTGACTCTAACCACTGAAATCACAGATAACCCAGATCCTGGCTGTTTAATCCCTTAGATGTCTCAGTCCAAATTGTCCATGGCACATAAGGAATTTGACAAAGGAAAGGGGCTCCCTCTGTCAGTCCACCGGCTCTCCTGCAACAGGATGGGTTGCCATGGCAGCCAAGAGCCTAACAAAGGTCTCCACGTCTGCTGTTTGTAGACATCTATTAGGCCATGCCAGAGGCAATAATGCTTTGGAATACTAAGCAAACAAAGTATAAGCCATAAAATTATCTCAGCTTTAAGTCCCCTAGTGGGACAAATAAAAAAAAAAGGTCAAATATAGTGCGAACTTATTAAGAATGGCTTTTTATACGCCAGTCTTTCTATGAAGAGCACTAAAGTAAAATCACACACGCCTGGTATAGATTTTCACTATAATTTACAGCAGTTTCTGTTGTAAATTATAGTAAATATGCCAGGCCACGGGTGGCCGCCCACTTCAGCTACACTCTACCCACTTTTTAGAAAAGTGGCGTGATCATAGGAAACAGCACAAAAGTAAACATTTTCCTGCAAATGTTGACTTTTGACAAATGTCTATGCCCGAAAACCAGCGTAGAAAAATTACTCAATTCCCCCCCAAAGTGTAATAAATTTAAAATAGATTCCAAAATAAAAGTAAAGTATAAATATTAAACCTTAAAAAAAACATATAAAGTATCGCCTCAATTGCAACAATCCATAGAGTAAAGATAACATATATCTTATACCACTGAATGTCGTAAAAAAAAATCCTAAAAGACAATGGCAGATTTATTATTTCAATAAGTACCCTAAAATGGTTGCAATAAAAACTCCAACTTGTCCAACAAAAAAAACATCAGATGGCTACATCGACGGAAAAAAAAAACTTATGTCTCTCAGTATGTAGTGACACAAACATTTTTTTTTTCATAAAACATGCTTTTTATTATGCAAACGTACTAAAAAAAAACAACTATATATATGTGGTATTGTCATAATCATAACGACCTCTAGAATAAAATACACGTCATTTATACTGATCAGTGAACAGTATAAAAACAAATCCCAAAAAATAATGATGGAATTGGTTTTTTTTCTCCACCCCCCCCCCCCAAAAAAAAAAAAAGTTATTTCATATATTATATTTTCCCAAAAATAGTGCCATTACAAATACAAATTGTCTTACAAAAAGAAATCCCACATACGGCTATGTTACCAGGAAAATAAAAAAGTTATGGCTCTTGGAATGAAGTGATGAAAAAATGAAAAAATAAATTCCTGCATCTTGAAGGCCGAAAATAGGCCACGTGCTTAAGGGGTAAAACTGCTTAAATCTATGATGTAGAACGTGACATGATCAAAATCGTAAAGAAAACAAATATCAGCCACGGAAAACAGGATAGAGTGCAGAGGCTGTATGGAGACCCTGGCATATAATTTCCTTTTTTTTTTTTCTGTCAGACTCCGTAAAACTCAGTATAAGAGTCAGTTCACAAGTTGCGTAAACACTGCGGTTTTTCCGCAGCATTCGTTGCGGAAAATCTGCAGCAAATACAGTAGCCCCAAAGTGGATGAGATAAAACAAATCACATCTACACGCTGCGTAAATGCTGAGCAGAAAAAACACACAGAAATTGGCCTGCGGTGCGAAATGTTATCCCGCAGCATGTCAATTGTATTTGCGTAAAGGCTGCTTAATTGTTGAGGCAAAAAAACGGAACTCAGAAAAAAAACAAAAAGGCATACTTACCCAGACGTCTGTGTTCCTCCCTCCAGCGCGGCCTCCTGGGATGACGTTTCATCCCATGTAAATGCTGCAGCCAATTACAGGTGCTGCAATTTTCTGCAGCGGACATTCCGCGTGAAAAACTGCACCACAGTTTGATGCACTTTTTCGCCCGGAATTCCCTGCAGCGCACAGGGCCGATACGCTGTGTGCTTTTACGCAGCGTATCCGCCCAGTGTGCACTCGGCCTAAAAAATTTGAGCCATACAAAGGAGCAGAAGGGGACCCAAGTGAGGCATTAGCTCTTAAAGGCTTTGGATAGCAATTTAATTTTTTTTTTTTACTAAAAAGGTCAGTCAGTGTGATTGGTGCAAAATATTTTTCCTTTTTGAGATACAGCTGCTCTGTATTCTCTATACAGATAAGCTGTATCTCTCTCTAAATCCTGTCCCCATCAGGTCCGCGGGACTGACAGGTTCAGTGAAAGCGGGTCCTGCATGTCTCTGACACGCAGGATAAACCTGTAATCAATCACATCTAAGTTCATAACTTAGATGTGATTGATTACAGGTGTATCCTGTGTATCAGAGACACGCAGGACCCACTGATGCTGAACCTGTCAGTCCCGCGGACCTGACGGGGACAGGATTTAGAGGGAGACCTGCGGGACTGACAGATTTAGGTTATAGCGAATGATACAGCTGCTCTGTATAGAGAATACAGAGCAGCTGTATCTCAAAAAGGAAAAATAATTTTTAATAAAAACTATTCAGAAATTTGCACCAATCACACTGACTGACCGTTTTATTTAAAAAAAATGCCATTCAAAGGTTTACATAGCCCCTTCCCGACAGCTGCCATATATATATATATATATATATATATATATATATATACAGCGCTGCTAGGAAGGGGTTACCGCAAAGCGCAGTACAGTTATGTTGCGGTGATAGTGGGGGCTCAGGAGCTAAGCCCGCACCATCACCGCCGGTTGTCAGCTTTATGTTGCAGCTGAAACACTGCTGTAACTGCCAGGACCGGAGCTAGTCTCCGATCCGGCCGATTAACCCCTCAGATGATGCGCTTAATAGAGATCGCAGCATATGAGGGTTTTTTAGCCACCGGCATCCCAGCTTTGCTATCGCTGGGCTGCCGATGGCTGCTATAGCAACCAGAGGCATAATACTGGCCTCCCGGTCTGTCGGCTACGGAAACATCCTAGAACCCGGCCAGCGGCTTCCGTAGCCGACGGCAAGATGGAGCTGAGCCGGCGTCATTAGTGGTGGGAGTCAGCTGTAAGCAACATAGGTAGTGCAATGTAAAAAAAAATAATACCAGCATTACTGTTTTTTGGTCACTTTGGCTTCCAAAAATAGGAATGAAAAAAATGATCAAAACGTTGCATGTATCAAAATAATGATACCTATAAAAAGTATAGATCGTCTGGCAAAAAACAAGCCCTCATAAAGCTCTATCGTCAAAAAATGTAAAAAGTTATGGCTCTCAGAACATGGTGACATGATACATTCTTTTTACAAAAGTAATTTTATTGAGCAAAAAGTTGTAAAACATAAAAAAGTGCTATAAATTTGGTATTGCCGGAATCGTGCTGACCCGCAGAATAAAGTTAACGTGTAATTTATAACCCTTAGTGAACACTATATAAAAAAGACTAAACAACTATGCCAGAATTGCTGTTTTTTGGTCACCTTGCCTCCCAAAAAAAGGACAAAAAGTGCTCAAAAAGTCGCATTCAACCGAAAATGGTAGCAATGAACTACAGCTCATCCAGAAAAAAAAACAACCCTCATATCACTACGTCTATGAAAAGATAAAATAAGTTAAGGCACCCATAAGTCAGGAAAGACAAATATGAAGTTGTGCAGGCCCGAGGGGAACATTTCTTCTGTTTCAAGAGGCGATTTATCAGGGCCCTAAAGTTAGGAAACCAGGAAGGGTAGGGCCCAAACATATTTGCTGGAAGCGAGGGTGCCCGAATTATACTAGGACAACACTTCCCAGCAAAATTCCCCAAACTGCAAACTTGAAGAGTGTGGACCAAAAGGGGGATAAGAAAGGACACCATTTATCAGTGCGTCACCGGCCTGTGCAGAAAGAATTGCTTCACAGCGTAA
Source organism: Rhinoderma darwinii (assembly GCF_050947455.1). Classification (NCBI taxonomy): domain Eukaryota; kingdom Metazoa; phylum Chordata; class Amphibia; order Anura; family Rhinodermatidae; genus Rhinoderma; species Rhinoderma darwinii. The sequence continues at coordinate 259,081,814 of NC_134690.1, forward strand.
TACACACCTATGGATTATTTTATTATTGTTTATTTTACCCCATTATTATACCACCTGACTTTTCCCCTGATGTACTCTGCCCAGCTTACATATGTCCCCACATTATAAACTGAAATACCGGTAAAACTTTAAACTAAACTACTACCAAGCAAAATACGCGCTTCAAAATCTAATTGGCCCTGCCTCCCTACTGAGCCCTACAGTGTGCCCAAACAGCAGTTTACTTCCACATATATGTCATTGCCAAACCGGGGAGAACCCTTTTAACAATGTTTGGGTGTATGTCTCCAGTGGCACAAGCTGAGCACGACATATTTGCCACTGAAATGGCATATTTAGGGAAAAATTGCAATCTGTACTTTGCACCATCCACAGCGCAGTCATTTATGGAAAAGACCTGTGGTGTGAAAATGCTCAGTACACCCCTTAATAAATGCCAGGAGGGATGTAGTTTCCAAAATGGGGTCACTTATCAGGGGTTTCTTTTATTATTTCACATCAGAGCCTCTGCAATTGTGAAGCAATACTTTGTAAGTAACCAATTTAGCCAATTTAGGCCTGAATTTCTCATGTCCAGGCAAAAGATTAGGGCCACATGTAGGGTGTTTCTAAAACCGGGATACACAGCATAATAATTAGAGAGCTGTCTTTTCATGGTGGCACAAGCTGAGCACTACTTATTCGTATATTTATAGAAAAATTGCCATTTTCACTCTGCAACATTGAGTGTACACTAATTTCTGGAAAACACATGCAGAGTTACCATACACACTACACCCCTAGGTGTATACCTTAACGGGTATAGTTTGCCAAATTAAGTCACTTCTGGGGGGTTTCCAATGTTTTGATCCAACAGGGGCTTTGCAAACGTGACATAGCGCCCAGAAACCAATCCAGCAAAATCTGCACTCCAAAAGTCAAATGGCGCTCCTTCCCTTCTGAGCCCTGCCATGTGTCCAAACAGCAGTTTATGACCACATATGGAGTATTGCTGTACTCAGGAGACATTGCTTTACAAATGTTAGGGGGAGTTTTCTCTTTTTATTTGTTGAGAAAATGAAAAATTTTGAGCTAAATCTACGTCTTATTGAGAATAAAATAATTATTTTCACTGCCCAATTCTAATAAAATCCATGAAACACCTGTGGAATCAAAATGCTCACTATACCCCTAGATGGATTCCTCAAGGGGTGTACTCTCCCAAATGGAGTCACTTTTGGGGAGTTTTCATTGTTTTGGTCCCACAGGGGCTTTGCAAAAGCGACATGGTGCCAAAAGAATTATTCAGCAAAATCTGTGCTCCAATAGCCAAATTGTGCTCCTCCCTCTTCTGAGCTCTACCGTGTGCCCAAACAGCAGTTTATGACCACATATGGGGTATTTCTGTACTCTGGATAAATTGCTTTACAAATGTTGAGGTTCTTTTTTTTCTTTATTTGTTGAGAAAATGAAAAATTTTGAGCTAAAGCTATGTCTTATTGGGAAAAAAAAAATTTTTTTTCACTGCCAAATTCTAACACAAACTATGAAACACCTGTGGGGTCAAATACTCACAACACCCCTATATGAATTCCTCAAGGGGTCTTGTTTCCCAAGTGGAGTCACTTTTGGGGAGTTTTCACTTTACTGGTGCCTTAGGGGCTTTGCAAATGTGACATGGTGCCAAAAAACAAATCTAGCAAAATCTGCGCTCCAAAAGCCAAATGGCGCGCCTACCCTCCTAAGCCATGTGCCCAAACAGCAGTTTATGAACACATATGGGGTATTTCCATACTCTGGAGAAGTTGTTTTACAAATGTTGGGGGGGGGGGGGGGGGCATTTTCTTCTTTATTCCTTGTGGAAATTGATTTTTTTTTAGTTAAAACGACATCTTATTGGAAAAATGGACAATTTTTTATTTTCACGTCCAAATTCTAATAAAATCTTTGAAACACCAGTGGGATCAAAATGCTCACTACACCCCTAGATAAATTCCTTGTGGGGTGTAGTTTTTAAAATGGGCTCCTTAGCTTTGGCATCACAAGACCTCTTCAAACCTGACATGGTGCTTAAAATATAATCTAGTAAAAAGAAGGCCCCAAAATCCTCTAGGTGTTTCTTTTGCTTCTGAGGCCTGTGCTTCAGTTCATTAGTACAATAGGGCAACGTGTAGGATATTTCTAAAAATGTCAGGATCTGGGCAATAAATATTGAGTAGCGTTTCTTTGGTAAAACCTTCTGTGTTACAGAAAAAAATAGATTAAAAATGAATTTTTGCAAAAAAAATGAAATTTGTACATTTCACCTCTACATTGCGTTAATTCTTGTGAAACACCTAAAGGGTTAATAAACTTTCTAAATGCTGTTTTGAATACTTTGAGGGGTGCAGTTTTTAAAATGGGGTGATTTATGGGGGATTTTTCTGGTCCCTGAAAAAATATCCTTTTGACATTTTCTTGAAAATGTGACAAATTTCTTCTAAAGTCCTAAGCCTTGTAACGTCCTTGAAAAATAAAAGGATTTTTCAAAAAACTATGCCAGTCTAAAGTAGACATATGGGAAATGTTAATTAGCAACTATTGTGTGTGGTATAACTATTTGTCTTACAAGCAGATACATTTAAATTGATAAAATTTAAATAAATTTTTATAATTTTTGCTACATTTTGGTGTTTTTCACAATTAAATACTGAATGTCACGACCAAATTTTACCAGTAACATAAAGTCCAATGTGTCATGAGAAAACAATCTCAGAATCACATGGATAGGTAAAAGCATTCCAAGGTTATTACCACATAAAGTGACACATGTCAGATTTGAAAAATAAGGCTCTGTCAGGAAGGTCAAAAGTGGCCGCAGCGGGAAGGGGTTAAGGAAAGAAAGAAAAATAAATAAATAAAATATTTATATAAACTATATATAAAAGATAAGTATAACTTGTACAGCCACATCCCAGCATACTCAATAATAATGAAATTGATCTTATTTATTGAAACTTAAAACAATAAAAAATAATAAACGTTTTTGGGTAGTGATCTTATTTTATGTTACTTTAACAGTATCACTTCCATTGCCTATATTGAGCATACCTTACTTTATATTTATATTGCTATGATCAGAAAAGTGAAGTGATGGTACAACAATATCAGTGAAGGATCATGACGGGACACCTCTAGCACATTCTTTCCATTTTAACAGCTGGGGATTGATTTCTTTACCACAATAACTAGCAAACTATGATCACTAAATACAGAACATATGTGGCTTGATTGACTTATCCATGGAAAGATGTTGTCAGTGGGTGAGACACGTCTAACATATTTTCTATACTATAAACATCTGTATAGTAAACTGCTGTCAAATTGTCAGAAGGCTTGAGTGACAGATTTACTCCTGTTGTGTTCTCAGCTTGAGATGTTGATGACTTTGATGGAGGATGATGAATGACTGTGACAAATCTCCACCCAGCCCACTTATCCATGTGCATCACAGAAGGATCTGCAGGCTGGGGCTGGCCATTCTAACAATACCTTCAGGTTAGTGTTAAAACAATGCATTTGACTCCAGCAGTGTTCCAGGTAGAAAATCTGCGGCCATTAGTGAGTTGCTAATGTGAAAATAATTTTCTTTCCTGAGTCAGAATGGTAGGACTGAGGACTGATGGAGACAGACTATACAACTGATAATGACTTTAACAAAGATTGAAAAGCTGCTCTTCAGGAAATGTAAAACTTCGGGCCTGATGTTGACAGGTGTTGACAGGAGCCCATGGACAATTTCTCTTATTTTCTGCCTTATTAAAGTCATTTACTCAAAGGACAGTCTTTACTGTGCAGGTAATTTGTATTGTGAAACCAAGTGGCTTATTTCAAGTATAAATGCAAGCATGTAATGGGAGGTGAAGGGATTAGTGAAATGCCACAATACCAATAGCCCTCTGACTGTGCAAATAACAGATTTGCACTGATAGATCAGATTGTTAAACTACATGTCAAAATGGAAACTATACATTAATTTAAAACATCCCCAGAAGTAAGGAGAAGGGAAAAGTACATGAGTGTTCCATACTTTCCAATGCCATTTATTTTTTATTATATTATTATCTTGTATTCCATTGATTGCAGTTGCTTTGCAATTTTCTTTTTATTTATTAATATTTCAGTCACATTTATTACATATTTCAGTCACATTACTAAGATGCATAATTTCTATATCTGTTTGTTATAGAAAAATATAAACCAGAAACTCCTTACCACATATGAGTAAAGTGGTCCTCGAAGGGGGCTATGTGTCTCAGTAAATGTTTATGATAGTTGGAGACACGATCATTCTAGACATGACATGACAGTATTCAGATTTAGCCAATAGTACCACCTGGTAAAGTTTATGAATAATATCTTCAAATGCATATCTATATCATCACCAATGAATACATCTGAGGTTTCATCAAGTTTTAAAAAATTCTGTTCAGCTATTTTTTTTTAATGTTTCTTTTCTCTATTGGAAGCCATTACTACTCCTAGAGGAGTTGTGACTTTTTTTTTCAGATCTCTGTTATGATAAATCTGCCTGTTCAAATATTGATAATTTGCTTGCCCTTTCATGGTTGCATTGCTTTACAGATTTGCCACTCAAGAATTTAGAAAAATAGGTGTCAATCCTTATAGCAGTGTACCCCAATCTGTGGCTCTCCAGCTGTTGCAAAACTACAGCTCCCAGCATGCCCTGACAGCCTGTGGCCACAGGTTGGGGATTCTGCCGATATAAAACATTTCCTGTAGTCACTTCTAAAAAAACTCAAGGTCTTATATTTATTGATTTTTTTTATTGATTTTTTTTATTTCATATATATGGAAATGCCCAAAAAATGTAAACCTCTGATAGACTTTTTTTTAGATATGAGACTATGGATGCAAAGGAAGTGGTACCCAGCATATATCATTTTCAAAAAAAGAATCTATTCTCCTTGAATACTGCACTCTGATGGTGTTTCCCATTTAACTGTCATATCTGTCAAGTCATAATCTGGTCATGGATGTCTGGAGCTTCAGAGTCTGTGAGCTTATATCTATACAAGTGTCTGAGGAGAGGTCAATAAACAGTGGCTTATTTTGGGGGCAATTATAGAAATCATCTAAGTACAACCTACCTTAATGAAATTTCCCCAAAAAAGGTTGGACGCGACGGCAGCAGTCTAAGAGCAAAGACATAAAAATGCTCACTTATATATTGTCTGGGAAGCAGGTGATAGAGCATTTAAATTGTGCAGTAAAGCCAGTCATAACTCTAATATTATTGCCAAAAATAGTGTTGCCGACGCTCTGGCCAGAGATTCCACTCCTGGAGGAGCCCCTAGCGTCATTACCTATATATAGACAGTGATGTCAGTGGCTTCTCCTGGAGTGGAATCCCGTGCCAGAGCGTTGCCGACGCTCTGGCCGGGGATTCCGCTCCTGGAAAAGCCACTGACATCACTGTCTATATATATGGACAGTGACGTTAGAGGCCACTCCTGGAGCGGAATTCCCTGGCCACATCGTGGCTGATGCTCTGGCTGGGGACTCTGTGTGGCACTTTCTACATGTGCACCGTGTGTGGCACTATCTTGGAGGGTATTGGCATTTTATATTTGGGCACTGGCACTTTACATGTGGGCACTGGAGTATTTTATATGTAGGTACTGTGCCACTATGTGGGCACTGTGACACTATCTACAGTGGGCACTGTGGCACTATGTGGGCACAGTGGTAGTATGTGGGCACTGGTTTTATCTATGTGGACACTATCTACAGTGGGCACTGTGGCAGTATCTAAAGGGGCATTGCGGCAATATCTACATGGGTACTGTGGTGTTTTCAGTGAGTTGGGACAAAAGAACCTTGTCAAATGAAATCCATCAGTATTCTTAATGGCTATTAAAGACGGATAGCAAACAGATGACAAATGGGCATTAAAAAATGGACAGACAGACTAGAAATAGATGAAAATTTGGAGACACGCTCCAAAACTGACAGTTAATCAGTTTTTAATGGCCATTTTTTTCACTGTCGTGTGAATGTAGCCAATGTATTGTTTTTATTAGGCACTATGGGGCATTATACTGTATGGTGAGAGCTAAGGGGGCATTACACTGTATGGGGGCAGCTAAGGGGGAATTATATTGTATGGTGGCATCTGTGTGGGCATTATATTGTACGGGGGCATCTGTGTGGGCATTATACTGTAAGGGGACAGCTATGGGGGCATTATACTGTATGGGGGCAGCTATGGGGGCCTTATGCTGTATGGGGCAGACAGAAAGTATATGGAAGAAGTCCTCCAGCTCACCTGACACTTGATGTATGTGTCGTGGTCATCGCACGGGCTCTCGTGTCGGCACACGATGGGTGTAGGCAGGCAAAGGCAAGGGGCTGAGTCCAGCGATGAAGAGGATAAAATGGAAACTAGTTCCAAGTTTACTAAATTTTCAATTAAAAAGGTCCAATAGGTTGGAGTCCTAGTGTGCAGACAGGAGTATGTAACAGTCCAGTCTTGGGGCCTACGCGTTTCAGACGTTAAGCACGTCCTTAATCATGGCTGTTTAAACAGCCATGATTAATTACGTGCTTAACGTCTGAAACGCGTAGGCCCCAAGACTGGACCGTTACATACTCCTGTCTGCACACTAGGACTCCAACCTATTGGACCTTTTTAATTGAAAATTTAGTAAACTTGGAACTAGTTTCCATTTTATCCTCTTCATCGCTGGACTCAGCCCCTTGCCTTTGCCTGCCTGTATGGGGCAGCTATGGGGCATTATGATATATGGGGGAATTTGTGTAAGGATTATACTGTATGGAGGCATCTGTGTGGACATTCTGCTGTATGGGGGCATATGTGTTGGATTTATACTGTATGGGTGTATGTATGGGGGCATTATACTGTATGGGGCAGCTGTGAGGGCATTATATGGTGTGGGCAGCTATTTGGCATTACACTGTGTGGGGGGCAGCTATAGCGGCATTATACTGTGTGAGGGGTTCTATGTGGCATTATACTGTGGGGAGCCACTATGGGAGCATTAAATTTTGTAGGCTGAACCGGGTGTGTATGGCCAAAGATTGGGCGGGGTGCAGAGATTTCAGTTATTCCCAGGCTCTGGTGACTGATTGTGTCCAAATTCCCCTCTGCCACAGTATCAATTTATGTATGACACATATTTTACAGATGTTGCATCAAGGCCCAGGACCTTTAAACAATGGCTGTGCATTGTATTTGATGTCAACTAAGCCTAGAGAGCCTGTTATTCTTAGGCATGGCCAAATATTTTTGTACAATGAACTTTTACTACACTTTAGTAATATCGGGGCATGCTCAATTAGATGCCATGTGGATGGTGCTATTCTCCACTAGTAGCACTGCTTCCATGAAAGAATAACAGTGTAAAATGGCAGGATGCTGAGTGCCTCTAGCTCCCTAGTATAAAGCCAAAGTGACTCCATGTACCTCCGTGCAACTTCCATGAGGTCTTAAAGAGGCTCTGTCACCAGATTTTGCAACCCCTATCTGCTATTGCAGCAGATCGGCGCTGCAATGTAGATAAGAGTAACGTTTTTATTTTTAAAAAACGAGCATTTTTGGCCAAGTTATGACCATTTTTGTATTTATGCAAATGAGGCTTGCTAAAGTACAACTGGGCGTGTTTAAAGTAAAAGTCCAACTGGGCGTGTATTATGTGTGTTACATCTGGGCGTGTTTACTTCTTTTACTAGCTGGGCGTTCTGACGAGAAGTATCATCCACTTCTCTTCAGAACGCCCAGCTTCTGGCAGTGCAGACACACAGTGTGTTCTCGAGAGATCACGCTGTGACGTCACTCACTTCCTGCCCCAGGTCCTGCATCGTGTCGGACGAGCGAGGACACATCGGCACCAGAGGCTACAGTTGATTCTGCAGCAGCATCGGCGTTTGCAGGTAAGTCGATGTAGCTACTTACCTGCAAACGCTGATGCTGCTGCAGAATCAACTGTAGCCTCTGGTGCCGATGTGGCCGACACGATGCAGGACCTGAGGCAGGAAGTGAGTGACGTCACAGCGTCATCTCTCGAGAACACGCTGTGTGTCTGCACTGCCAGAAGCTGGGCGTTCTGAAGAGAAGTGGATGATACTTCTCGTCAGAACGCCCAGCTAGTAAAAGAAGTAAACACACCCAGATGTAACACACATAATACACGCCCAGTTGGACTTTTACTGTAAACACGCCCAGTTGTACTTTAGCAAGCCTCGTTTGCATAAATACAAAAAGGGTCATAACTTGGCCAAAAATGCTCGTTTTTTAAAAATAAAAACGTTACTGTAATCTACATTGCAGCGCCTATCTGCTGCAATAGCAGATAGGGGTTGCAAAATCTGGTGACAGAGCCTCTTCAAGTAAATAGATAAATGGCAAAAAATGTGTCCTTTGAGATTGAATGTTAGTGGTCATTATATACAAGTTAAATACTGGTTCTACTTTAAGGTCATATTTAGTTGAGTGATTTCTACTGGCCAAATGGTAATTTTTCATCTTTGTTATGAAATAAATACATTTATTTATCACATACAGAGATTATATGACCAATAGACGTTTTATAATGTATTGTGTACTACGCAATTGTTTTTCCTCTACTGTATTCATATAAAAAAAAGCTGAAAAGTAGCAATTCTATAATATGCTAATTTGAATATCAGGTTTACTTGCACTAAACATTATGACACAACAATACAATCAGGGACACCTTGACAGTCCATAAACTTAGGGGACCTTTTTTTTACCGTTTGTCCATATCATCATTTTACAGTTTATCATAAATGCTGCTAGTGTGTTCATATCACTATTCTGAGCTATAGAAATACTGTATTTTACTTACCATCTTTAACATGTACTATAGTTTTTCAATTTGTCCGTAAAAGATGTTCGCTGTTTGATATTTCTGTATAAATTGCCCAGCAAAAATAAAAGAATCAGGTTGGCAACAAATACGTTTAGAGAGTCATCACCCCATTACAACTTTGTTGTAAACTGTTAATAAAACTTTTTGCTAATACAGTTAAAGAAATAAAAAAATCTGTTAAAATAAAACTAAGTTTCAGTTATTTTTAATCATTTCCTTTCCTAAAAATGTCCATTACGTCTCAAACTCACTGTAATATGAAACTCCACTTAGATGGGGGTGGGCTGAACAGCATGCAGCAGACAGCTAATGTAATGTACTGCCACAACTTATTGTCACTTTGTTTGTGGGCATCTCATCATGATTGACAGCTTGTGCAACTTCAGTCATTGACTGCCAAAAGTTGAGTAATGGGCCCAGGAGATCCATCCTGTTGTATTGATACACCTCCTTCCTGTAGTACCACTAACACCATGTATATGGAAACATGTCACACATAAGATGTATATATTTGGCTAATTTTAAATTGTGCAAATTCGCATAAGCGTCTTTCTTCCTTTGGCAAGATCTATTTTGATTGATTGTGGACAGATGTTAAACAGAAGTCATATGCTGCTAGTATATGTCAATCTTTTTTTTTTTTTTCTTAAAGCTATGCATTAGGGCTGAATGAATGTTTGCGGAGGCCACTGAATAAAATATTATATTGGGTGGGGAAGAAGGAAAACAGAGAATCTGTCCCATGACCTAAACCCTGCAGAAATGGTTTGGGATGAGTTGGACTGCAGAGACAAGGAAAAGTGGCTCAACAGACATAGGAACTACTTCAGGACTGTTATAAAAGAGCCCTGGTGGCTACCTCATAAAGTTGGTTGACAGAATGGTAAAATTATGCCAAGCTGTAATGTAGGCAAAGGATGGCTACTTTGAAAAATCTAAAGTATAAAATAGTTTTCAATGGTACTTTTACTTTTTTTGGTCACCGTGTTCCATTTGAATTAGTTCTTTGTTTCAGTGAATTTAACTATCATTCTAAAATGAGTAAAAAAGGAAACATAAAAAACATTTTTCTATGAGTAGATGTGTCCAAAAATATGTATATATCTCCAGTTACTTCTCTATTCTTCATGGTGATGTCTTTTTATTTTCCTTATTCTCATACATTACATATTATATATTTAACCTGTTACACTCACAGTGTAGGAAACTAAAGGCGAGTGGTGAAGGCCTCCTCTAGCCCTTTGTTGATGAAGGCATTAGGACATTTTCCGCATCTCCCCTCCCTATAATCTTGCCATGGTTATTTTTCCTTTCTATAGTTTTGTTTGTCTTTTTTGTCATCTCTTCTTTTTGTCATCTCTTCTATTGCTTATGTTTTTTAAATATTTTATAAAAACTGTTTCATTTGTTTAAGCTTTTGTACTGTACAGAAATTATGTGAAATGAACATATCACATTTTCAGTCAGTGCAGAAATATCCCATGCCCCAATATTAGTCAAAGTAAATCCAAAGGTGGAATATTATTTTCAACACCTTGTCCTGTTAGGACACCAGGAGCCCACTTTACTAGCTAACTGCAAAGAGGGACTCTCACTCTGGAGGACCACTAGTGTTTGTGTATCACACTTACGGTTAATTATCAGAGACTGTGCAAACAGCTAATCGCTAAATGAACTTTAAATCTCTGCTGTCAGCCTCTTTTGTTCCTGTTGAACTAGGGGGTTAGAAAGAAAACCTCGGGTATCCAATTCTATGATGTCATCAAGCACTAAAGAGTGCTTGCTGGTGGATAGAACCATCAGCAGTAACAATTATCATTTCTTTCTCAATGACCTGCACATGCCCAGAACCCGGGTCACTGTCAGCCTGCTGGGACCTGTAGTATCATATCACCAGCGCTGAACTACAACTGTGTTGACCCAATTCAAATTAATATAATGGATTTCTATTGTAGTCGTCCATTTTTTTCTGCAACAAAGAGATGAGGTTAACTGCACTGATTTACTGTAAAGGATCTGCCAGGCACAACTTCTGTGTATACGCCCATGGGTAATCAGTCTGCACCTGGTTCTATGTCTCTGAGACTGACTCCATCTTCCACCACTCAGGATGACAGGCTTAGGAGTGGGAGAGCCTATCGCAGCCTGGCCAGACGGAGCTAGCTCCCGCCCTCTGTCTATTTATACCTGCCTTTCCTGTTCCTCCTTTGCTTGTGATTCTTCTCGTGTGGTTTCCTGGCCTTGCTGCAGCTTCTAGCTATTTGACCTTGCTTCATACTGACCCTGGCTTACTGACTACTCTCCTGCTCTGCGTTTGGTACCTCGTACACTCCTGGTTTGACTTGGCTCGTTCACCTCTCTTGTTGCTCACGGTGTTGCCGTGGGCTACTGCCCCATTTCCCTTTGCTTGTGTCCCCTTGTCTGTTTGTCTGTCGTGCACCTACTGAGCGTAGGGACCGTCGCCCAGTTGTACCCCGTCGCCTAGGGCGGGTCGTTGCAAGTAGGCAGGGACTGAGCGGTGGGTATATTAGGGCTCACTGTCTGTTTCCATACCCCCCTGTCATTACATAATCACAAGCCCATATACCTAGGCTACCCTGGTCCCTCACACTACTATGGACCCCCTTGAGACCCTGGCTCAGCAAATTCAGGGTCTCTCCCTACAGGTCCAGGCCCTGGCTCAGAGGGTCAACCAGCCTGACGCAACCATTGTAGTGCCCCTCACCTCACCTCTTGAACCCCACCTCAAGTTGCCTGACCGTTTCTTAGGGGACCGGAGGACTTTTCTCTCCTTTCGGGAGAGTTGTAAGCTCTACATTCGCTTAAAGCCCCACTCCTCAAGTTCTGAGAGCCAGCGGGTGGGTATAATTATGTCCCGGCTCCAGGAAGGGCCCCAAGAATGGGCCTTCTCCTTGGCTCCTGACGCCCCTGAACTTTCCTCCGTTGATCTTTTCTTTTCTGCTCTCAGACTCATTTATGACGAGACTGACAGGACTGCCTTTGCCGAGAGTCAGCTGGTGACCTTACGTCAGGGTAAGAGACCTGTGGAGGAGTATTGTTCTGACTTTAGGAAGTGGTGCGTAGCTTCTCGGTGGAATGACCCTGCCTTAAGGTGCCAGTTTAGGTTGGGTCTGTTGAACGCCCTGAAAGACCTGCTAGTTAGCTATCCCTGTTCTGACTCCTTAGACCAGGTTATGGCTTTAGCGGTACGACTTGACCGACGTCTCAGGGAACGACAACTTGAACGTTTTTGTGTTTTCCCCTCTGACTCCCCCATGATGCCTCCCGAGGTCCCGTTGCTTTGCTCTTCCACGGAAGACTCGGAGGTACCTATGCAACTCGGGGCCTCCGTGTACCCCCGACAACATAGAGAGTTCTGCAGGAAGAATGGTCTCTGCTTCTATTGTGGGGATGACAAGCATCAAGTGAACACCTGTCCTAGGCGTAAGAATAAGCAGCTGGAAAACTTCCGTGCTAAGTGATCATCGGGGAGGTCACTTGGGCGCACAGGTATTTCCCGTAAATATGAAACGTAATAAAATCTTGCTTCCCTTTCAGGTCTCTTTTGGTGGTAGGTCTGCTACGTGGATTCAAGGTCTTCTGCTAATATCATGTCTGTGGAATTTGCTATGTCTCTAGCTATGCCTTTGATTGATTTGCTTAAACCTGTCCCGGTAGTGGGTATCGACTCTTGCTAATGGTTATTTTACTCAGCATACCCCTGTTTTTGAACTCCTTGTTGGCTCCATGCATTTGGAGCAGTGCTCTGTACTGTTGATGCAGGGATTATCGTCCGATTTGGTTTTAGGCATTCCCTGGTTGCAGTTGCATAATCCCACGTTTGACTGGAATACTGGGGAGCTTACCAAATGGGGTAATGAATGCTTGACGTCATGTTTTTCTGTTAATTCTATTTCTCCCCCTGAGGAGGTGAACACGCTACCTGAGTTTGTTCAGGACTTCGCTGATGTTTTCTCTAAGGAGGCCTACGAAGTGTTACCTCCTCATAGAGAATACGATTGTGCTATCGATTTGGTACCAGGAGCTAAGCTCCCTAAGGGTAGGATATTTAATCTTTCTTGTCCCGAACGTGAAGCCATGAGAGTGTATATCCAGGAATGCCTGGCCAAGGGTTACATTCGCCCCTCTACTTCTCCGGTAGGTGCTGGCTTCTTCTTCGTAGGGAAGAAGGATGGTGGTCTTAGGCCATGAATTGACTACCGTAACTTGAATAAGGTCACTGTAAGGAACCAGTATCCCCTTCCTTTGATTCCTGATCTCTTTAATCAAGTTCAGGCGGCCCAATGGTTCTCTAAGTTTGATCTACGGGGGGCGTATAACCTTATCCGCATCAAAGAGGGGGATGAGTGGAAGACTGAGTTTAACACGCCCGAAGGTCATTTCGAATACCTCGTCATGCCCTTTGGGTTGTGTAATGCCCCCGCGGTCTTCCAGAATTTCATAAATGAGATTTTAAGAGATTACCTGGGGGTATTTCTTGTAGTGTACCTTGATGACATACTTGTGTTTTCCAAGGACTTGTCCTCCCACATTGAGCATGTCAGGAAGGTGCTCCAGGTCCTTCGGGAAAACAAACTGTTTGCTAAGACCGAAAAATGTGTGTTTGGGGTGCAAGAGATACCATTTTGGGTCAAATCCTCACTCCACATGAATTCCGCATTGACCCCGCCAAGGTCCAGGCTGTGGTGGAATGGGTCCAACCTGCCTCCCTGAAGGTGTTACAGTGTTTCTTGGGGTTCGCTAATTATTACAGGAGATTTATTGCTAACTTCTCGGTCATCGCTAAGCCTCTTACGGACCTCACTCGCAAAGGTGCTGATCTCCTCCACTTGCCTCCTGAGGCTGTCCAGGCTTTTGAGGTCCATAAGAAGTGCTTTATCTCGGCCCCGGTGCTGGTCCAGCCCAACCAAATGGAGCCATTTATCGTGGGGGTTGACGCATCCGAGGTGGGAGTGGGGGCTGTCTTGTCCCAGGGTACCAGGTCCCTCACCCATCTCCGTCCCTGTGCCTACTTCTCCAGGAAGTTTTCGCCCACTGAGAGTAACTATGATATTGGCAACCGCGAACTCTTAGCCATTAAATGGGCATTTGAAGAGTGGCGCCACTTCCTGGAGGGGGCTAGGCACCAGGTAACGGTCCTTACCGACCACAAGAATCTGGTTTTCCTAGAATTTGCCCGGAGGCTAAACCCGAGACAAGCTCGATGGGCGCTATTTTTTACCAGATTCAACTTTTTGGTTACCTATAGGGCTGGGTCTAAAAATATTAAGGCCGATGCACTGTCGCGTAGCTTCATGGCCAGCCCTCCTTCGGAGGAAGACCCTGCTTGTATTTTGCCTCCTGGTATAGTCGTTTCTTCTATTGATTCTGATTTAGTCTCTGAAATTGCGGCTGATCAAGGTTCAGCTCCCGGGAACCTTCCTGAGAACAAGCTGTTTGTTCCCCTGCAATTCCGGCTAAGGGTACTTAGAGAAAATCATGACTCCGCACTATCTGGTCATCCAGGCATCCTGGGTACCAAACACCTCATTGCCAGAAACTATGGGTGGCCTGTATTGCCTAAAGACATTAAGGCCTACGTCGCCGCTTGTGAGGTTTGTGCTAGGTCCAAGACTCCCAGGTCGCGACCAGCGGGCTTACTACGTTCTTTGCCCATTCCCCAGAGACCTTGGACCCATATCTCCATGGATTTTATCACCGATTTGCCTCCATCTCAAGGCAAGTCGGTGGTGGGGGTTGTAGTAGACCGCTTCAGTAAGATGTGCCACTTTGTGCCCCTCAAGAAACTACCCAATGCTAAGACGTTAGCTACCTTGTTTGTCAAACACATCCTGCATCTCCATGGGGTCCCTGTCAATATTGTTTCGGATAGAGGGGTACAATTTGTTTCATTGTTTTGGAGAGCCTTCTGTAAAAAGTTGGAGATTGATCTGTCCTTCTCCTCTGCCTTCCATCCTGAAACTAATGGCCAAACCGAGAGGACTAATCAGTCTCTAGAACAATATTTAAGGTGTTTTATTTCTGACTGTCAATATGATTGGGTCTCATTCATTCCCCTCGCCGAATTTTCCCTTAATAACCGGGTCAGTAACTCGTCAGGGGTCTCCCCCTTCTTCTGTAATTTTGGGTTTAATCCACGGTTGTCCTCCGTTTCACCTGGTAGTTCCAACAATCCCGAGGTAGAGGTCGTTCATCGGGAACTGTGCACAGTCTGGGCCCAGGTTCAGAAGAACCTAGAGGCGTCCCAGAGCATACAAAAAACTCAGGCTGATAGAAGACGTTCTGCTAACCCCTTGTTTATGGTCGGGGATCTGGTGTGGTTATCGTCTAAGAACTTGCGCCTTAAGGTCCCGTCCAAGAAGTTTGCTCCCAGGTTTATAGAGCCGTATAAGGTCATTGAAGTCCTCAATCCTGTCTCCTTCCGACTGGAGTTGCCCCCATCTTTTCGTATACACGACGTGTTTCATGCCTCCCTCCTTAAACGCTGCGCCCCGTCCTTGGCTCCCTCGAGGAAACCTCCTGTTCCCGTTCTCACCCCTGAGGGGGTGGAATTCGAGGTGGCCAAGATTGTGGACAGCAAGATGGTCCAAGGCTCCCTCCAGTACCTGGTCCATTGGAGAGGATACGGGCCTGAGGAGAGGACTTGGGTACCCGCTCGGGATGTTCACGCTGGGGTATTGGTCAGGAAGTTCCACCTTCGTTTCCCCAATAAACCAGGTCCACTTAGAAAGGGTCCGGTGGCCCCTCATAAAAGGGGGGGTACTGTAAAGGATCTGCCAGACACAACTTCTGTGTATACGCCCATGGGTAATCAGTCTGCACCTGGTTCTATGTCTCTGAGACTGACTCCATCTTCCACCACTCAGGATGGCAGGCTTAGGAGTGGGAGAGCCTATCGCAGCCTGGCCAGACGGAGCTAGCTCCCGCCCTCTGTCTATTTATACCTGCCTTTCCTGTTCCTCCTTTGCTTGTGATTCTTCTCGTGTGGTTTCCTGGCCTTGCTGCAGCTTCTAGCTATTTGACATTGCTTCATACTGACCCTGGCTTACTGACTACTCTCCTGCTCTGCGTTTGGTACCTCGTACACTCCTGGTTTGACTCGGCTCGTTCACCTCTCTTGTTGCTCACGGTGTTGCCGTGGGCTACTGCCCCATTTCCCTTTGCTTGTGTCCCCTTGTCTGTTTGTCTGTCGTCCACCTACTGAGCGTAGGGACCGTCGCCCAGTTGTATCCTGTCGCCTAGGGCGGGTCGTTGCAAGTAGGCAGGGACTGAGCGGTGGGTAGATTAGGGCTCACTGTCTGTTTCCCTACCCCCCTGTCATTACATTTACTTTAATAGAGTTCTGCGCAGCCATTACTGCTAATAATACTGTACGTAGCTCATCAGGGACGTAGCTATAGGCTCATGGGCCCCGGTGCAAAAGTTATTTTTCTTTAGACTTAGATACAGGACCAGCAGACTTTGTCACACATGATATGCTTAGCTACAGGGCCTACCAAACAGTATCATACATGATAGGATTAGATACAGGGCCAAGCAGACATTATCACACATGCTAGGCTTATATGCAGGTCCCAGCAGACAGTTTCACACATTATAGGCTAGATACAGAGCCCAGCAGACAGTATCACACATGATAAGCTTTTTAGTACCATGTGTGATATGGTCTGCTGGGCCCCGCATTTAAGCCTACCACATGGTAGGCTTGGATACAGCAGACAGTGTCACACCATGTGAAATGCTGTCTGCTGGGCCCTGTATCTAAGCCTACTACAAGGTAGGCTTAGATAGAGGACCCAGCAGAGAGTATCACACATGGTAGGCTTAGATACAGGGCACATCTGATAGTATTACACATGATAGGTTTAGATATGAGGCCCTAGCATCAGTGTCCATATACTTACCCTCCTAGCTCCTGAGTCGGGTCCATTTTAGTTTCAGGCACAGTGCTTTGTCCTGACACCGGGACACGTGTGCGTGACGCTGAACTGCGTCAGTACCCAGTGCTAAGATAAAGAGGACCCGAATTAGGAGCGAGGAGGTTAAGTATATGGAGAGGATACTGCAGTAACAGGAACCCATGTAGTTTACTACATAGGCCCCACTTACTATAATTACATTGACAGATGTGGTGTTGTGGGCCATGGGCTGCTACCCCTATAGCTATGCCACTGTAGTTCGTAAAAACAATATATAGTATAATATGCTTGTCACATTAGATGTCTTCGAATTTTCATCCAATTAATGTTCCTGAAAGTAATCAGACGAATAATAATATAATAATAATAATCTCTTCCTGTGGAAACAGCCAAAACTCTCATTGTTGCTCTGATTCACTCTCACCTTGACTACTGTAACTCATTATTAGTCGTTATTCCCCTGACTAAACTCTCTACTCTCCAATCTATCCTCCATGCAGCAGCCAGGCTCAATTTTCTGACCAACTGCTACACCAACGCCTCTAATCTGTGCCAGTCACTGCATTGGTTGCCCATCCCCTTCAGAATTAAATTCAAACTTATTACTCTTACCCACAAAGCTCTCCACAGTGCTGCACCTCCTTACATCTCCTCCCTCATCTCTGTCCACCACCCTACTCTGGCTCTACGTTCTGCTAACGACCTTAGATTAAAATCCTCCATAATACGAACCTCCCACTCCCGTCGCTAAGATTTTTCTCGTGCTGCACCAGTCCTCTGGAATGCGCTACCACAGACAATCAGATTAATTCCCAATATCCACAGTTTTAAATGTGCCCTGAAAATACATCTTTTTGGACAGACCTATAACATTCTCTAATCTGACTACTTTCCCTGGCCCCACTTTTACATTAGACATTAGAACTTCACCTCCTCATTCAGCAGTATCCCCACACTTCTTGCACCCTCATGCACTTCATGTCCGTCATACACAGATACTGGCTGGTGACCGGCTCATGGAGCTTTATGTGTACTACCGCTTGTGTATAAAAGATGGCTGGACTATTGCACTTAACAAGCACTTTTACATTTTGAGTCTCCCTTATTTCCTCATAGAGTGCAAGCTCTTGCCAGCAGGGCTCTCACTCCTCTTGTATCTCCTCCTTTTCCCTCATAGATTGTAAGCTCTTGCGAGCAGGGTCCTCACTCCTCTTGTTTGAATTGTAAATTAGTTTTGGCACTATGTAATGTCTGATATTGTCTGTACAAAGTACCCCCTGAATTGTAAAGTGCTGCGGAATATGTTGATGCTATATAAATAAATATTATAATTATTATATTATTATTTGTCTGATTACTAAGCAGTACTATAAATATTTCTGGCAAAGGCACAGTGGGAGGACGACCAGGAAACATAATTTCTGTCTGGTGTAATCCATCACACCTTGTTAACATATTTAGCTTTTTAGCATTAGCCATTATTAACAATTATTGTTCTTGGTGCTTTCGCACTCCAGCTATGGCCACCCCTCCAAGCACAGTATGCTAGAACCCTGACAGCTGTCTGTTCCCCATACTGAATGTCTGCTTGCAGCTATTACATGAGTTTACAAAAGCCCACCCTGGGGCTGCATCCACTGAGGACAGTGTTGGAGTTAAGTGGGGGATATGATAAATGTTTGCCTTAGGCCAGCAGATGTCAATGGTTGGCAGAAATGCACAGTAGGAGAATTTGAGCCAATTACATTTTTAAAAACCAACCAAGTTCTGTCAGTACTCACATAAATATAGTAAATGAAGTAAATTTCACGTAACAAGTCTTCTTTTATTTTTAAGACAAATTTCATATACAGAAAACAAACAACTGTACATATCGCATATACCCTGTACACAACAATAAATATTAGCAACATGACCCAAAACCAACAACCTACGTTCATTGTCCTAATTTCTATACACTGGGACCATAGAAACAAATGGCCCATATACAGTATAATAGTTCCACTTTCTTACCACGACCCTACTGAATGCATATACTCTATAACTCCTATAAAAAACAGAGCATATCACTAGATACTTTTAACTCATCACAAAAAAAATATGAACCAACAACAGAATCTCCAAACCACTTTCTCCTCCACCTCCGCGTTACATCGCCTCCAATACTTCCCTTTCCAGTGCCTCAAACCGGCACTGAATCCAAGGGGCCCAACCTGAGAAGAAAAAAGAGATCTTCCCCTTCTTTCTAAAATCATTCTTTTCCGACGTTATAATTCTATTGGTATATTTAACCCATTTATCTACCGATGTAGGGCTTTTACTCTTCCAATTCAATAAAATACACTTCCTAGCATAATAAAGTAATTTTCCCACTGCCATAGTTCTCCCCGCAGACCCCTCTTCCACCTCCAGAGCTCCCAATAAACAAATCCAAGGGTCTAGAGATATTCTTACTTGAAAAATCCCAAAAATATAATTACAGATCTCTTCCCAGAACATATTTATTTTTGGGCACATCCATAATAGATGTAGGTTAACGGCATCTAGACTATGACACTTAGGGCACCTGGCTTCCTGATGCTCATAGAATTTGGCTATCTTGGCCGGGGAATGATGTAGATTGTGAAGAATAAAAAATTGTGATATCCTATGGGCCGGGCTGGTTGACACTTTTTTTGAGACCTTAATATCAGAGGCCATTCTCTACCATCCCTAGTACCTAGAATCTCTTCCCAGTACTTACTGGATTTCCCTGGATTCCTTACCAACCTCTGCCTCATATAGGATTTATATAATTTAGACGACAGCCCCTTATTAGAAAGTGAATTCATCATTAATTTAATAAATTCTGGAACCTCCACAATCCTCATTGCTCCATGATCTTCTGACATAAAGGCTTGATACAGCTGCCTGAAATAGAACCAACCTCCTTTACCTAATCCAAATTTCTTATCAAGAGTCTCAAAGTCCAAGAGTACTCCATTCTCTACTAATTGCTCAAGAAACAAAATGCCTATTCTTTCCCAGTATTCAATATTCAAGATTTTATTGAATTCTGGGAGATAGATATTCCCCCATATTGGGCTAAAACCATATATCCCTTTACATTCCATATCATTTTAATTTCCCACCTTAACTTGTACAACATTACCATCGTCGGGCAGTTCCTAAAGGGGTCTATCCAAAACATTCCCATCTCCAGCATTTGAAACAGATTAAACCCGGAGACCACCTTAACCGCTCTCCCTAGTTTCTCCCTATTTCCTCCCTATTTCCAATATCCCGGTTCATTTCAACAAGCTGCCTTATTTGGGAGGTCAAGTAATATCCACGGATATCCAGAACAGCCAATCCTCCATATGGGATAGGATACTGCAAATATTCAAATTTCATTCTCGGTTGTCTTCTAAAATGGTTTTCATATATGTGATAAATAAAATGCTACCATTTATGTAAATTAGAAAACATTATCCAATGTGATATTGAGATGAAAATTTATATGCAATCACTATTTGGACACTTCCTTAGTCGGGACTTTTACCGCTGTGGTGGGAAAATTCTGCACCGCAGCCTAAATTCCGCACTGTTATTTTCCACAACGTCTCACCTAAGTTACCTAAAAATGTATAAAAACCAATGAAAAAAATAGTTGCGCAGAATTCCACTGCGGACTGTCCGCATCAGAATTCAACAGCAATTCTGCCATGTCTGAATGTGCCCTTACAGTATTTGTATCAAAGCTGTGTCTTCTAACGATCCCATCACCTATGTGATTATCACATGACGATGGACATAATTTTATCCACTGGAAATAAACAATGAAGATTCCTCCTGAATAATAGCAAAGAGAGATCTTATAAACTGTGAGGAATTAATACAGAAATTATATTGGAAAACTGTATAGCTTTTAAACCAGATAACCTCTTTAAATCCACAGGCTACTTGTGATGTGGTTTGGGGCAGCTAATACAGCTAACATTCAGCCACTGAATTGAAAATTACTTTCTGTGTTGGGCTCTTTGTTGCAAACAGTTGGAATAAAGTACAAATCATAGAGGCAAGCCAAGTCTTATCACCCTTTTCTATGGACAGCTACATTATCAAATAATTAACGAGAAATCAATCAGGGCAATGCCACCAAGAGTTGCTTACAAGAGTTGGACCCTTCTGATACCAGGATGGTAGGTTGCGATAGCATGATCCTGCAACCACAAAGGGTTCAATCTAAATATTTGCAATGGGCCCCCCTGGCAGTGGTAGATTAAGTAAACCACAAGCTTGGGCCCCCCTTCCCCACCTCTGCCTTTTCTATAGTGAACACCAGCTTTCTGTGCGAGTATTGACAAATGGTTGTTACGTTTCCCATTGTCAAAGGGCTGTGTCCCTACATACTGACAGTCTCCAACCATTGCTGACTGTATCACACTGTTCAGGGACACTTCCTCTTGACAATGGGAATGGCAACACACATTTGTCTATTAGTCCTGGGTACACAAAGATATGTGGAATACAAGTGTTTCCTACAACAGACATGCCAGGAAAGGGGACAGATCCCCTATAGATCCACTGACTCACAAGTGACGTCTTCTCTGATGGGAGTCGTTTTTTCTTCTCCATCTGATGCAGACCGTTATGGCGACTTCTCCTGATGAGACATCTTTGCTACTCACTTCTGCAACCATTAACAGCCTGTATAGAGACACACAAATTTAGACACCAAGGCCCAGAATCATACATTAAAGGAGTTGTCCGGGCACGGACCAGTTTTTATACTGATGGCCTATCGATGTGCCTGGACAACCCCTTTTACTCAGAGTAATACATTTTGACCCTGGACCAAATCCTAGAATACATACAGACCCCAGAACAAGCACCCTAAATAAATACAGTCCTCAGACCAGACCCCTAAATACAGACCCCAGACCTGACCCCCTACAATAATAATGAACCCAGACCTGACTCCCAGAATACGGACCCCAGACCAGACCTCTAAACTAATACAGACCCCTAAATAAAGACCAATAAACTAATACAGACCCCAGACCAGACCCCTAAATACAGAGCCCATAAACTAATACAGATACCAGACACCTAAAGACCCCCAACCCCAAACTAATACAGACCCCCTAAATACAGACCCCAGACCTGACCCCCTAAACTAATACAGAGCCCTAAATAAAGACCACTAAACTAATACAGACCCCAGACCAGACCCCTAAATATAGAGCCCATAACCTAATACAGATCTCAGACACCTAAATAAAGACCCCCAACCCCAAACTAATACAGACCCCCTAAATACAGACCCCAGACCTGACCCCCTACACTAATAATGACCCCAGACCTGACTCCCTTAAGTAATATAGACCCCAAACCAGACCCCCTAATCTAATACATACCCCAGACCAGACCCCTAAATACAGACCCCTAAATAAAGACCCCTAAACTAATACAGACCCTAGAACAGGCCCCCTAAATACAGACCCCAGACGTCAAACTAATACAGACCCCCTAAATACGGACCCCTTAAACTAACACAGAACCCTAAATATACAAACCCTAAACCCATTAAACTGATACAGACCTCAGACCCCCTAAATACAGGCCCCTTAATCTAATAGAGACACCAAACCTCCTAAATACAGACCAGACCCCCTAAATACAGTCCCCAAACCAGACCCCCTAAATACAGACCATTTAAACAAATCCATCTCATTATACTTCTTCTCTGTGGAGTCTTGCTGCTGCTCATGGACCTGCGGCAAAGATGGAATGAAATGGGAGATTTGGTGCCAAACTGAACTTTACTTAGAGCCAAGTTATCAGCACTACCGGTCACAGCAGGAAAATGTAACAGTTTGTCTCAATATGAGTGGCTCATAGATTAGACACGGTCCCAGCAAATGGCTATAGCTGGCTGCTTGTCTGTCCCTGTGGTAGGAGCTGGTCCGCCAATAGATGGCCTAGGAGGACGCAACCATCTGACTGCTTACAACCTTGCCGGCATTCTGAGAATAGAACTGGCACCTCTTCATTATTTGTAAGTACCTCAAATCTCCTTGCTTGAGCTCTCCTCCAAGTCCTTAAACACAAAATATTGCTGCTCACATGGGCACTCTATTATAAATAGCTTAAGGCTGTGTTCATATCAGTGTTGCCCTTCCTTTTGGGAATTCCGTCGGAGGTTTCCGTCGGGTTAACCCATCAACGGAAAGGCAAACGGAAACCTTAGCTTCCATTTGCATCGCCATTGATCTAAATGGTGATGAAAATGTTGCTAAAGGTTTCTGTTTGTCACCGTTGTGACAGGGTTCCGTTGTTTTGACGGAATCAATAGTGCAGTCGACTGAAACCTCCAACGGAACCTATCAACAGAAGGGCAACGCTGATGTGAACAGGCCCTAATATATTGTTGCACAGCCAGTGATTATTCTGCAGCAGCTCTCATTCCAATTTCCTCATCTCAAAAACAGAGGTAGGGAGGAAGGATGGAAGGAAGGGGGCACAAAATGCATACAGCAATAGTGTTCACGTTGACAGAGTGCGTGTATACATATTCGAATGGGATAAATAACTTTAATTTGGCCAAACCTTGAAGTTACTGATGCTAGCTAGCCACATACAGTATATGTCTAAGTGAGCAATCTTGCCCACTCAAGATTGATCAAAGCCAGGTCCGATCACACATTCTTTGGATCATTGGTGTGAAGAAGTTTATTTGGGCAATGCATTAAAAAAAAAGCTCAGTTTGAACAGACCGGTTCCATATGTAACTTATAAGCAATCAGGATTATTCGCCAGGCAGTCACATTTGCTCACCGTGACAATCCAGCAAACAGTACTGTCTTAGGCCTCATTTACACGAGCGTAATATACGCGCGTGCGACGTGCGTGCTTTTCACGCGTGTCGTATGCACCTATATTACTCTATGGGGCGTGAATTTTGCGCAGCGCGAGTGCGTTGAGTAAAACTCACGACATGTTCTATAATCGTGCGTTTTTCGCGCATCACGCACCCATTGAAGTCAATGGGTGCGTGAAAACCACGAAGGTCGCACGGAAGCACTTCCGTGCGAACTGCGTGATTCGCGCAAGAGCTGTCAAACTGAATGTAAACAGAAAAGCAGCACGTGCTTTTCTGTTTACAAACATCTGAACGGAGTGTCTTAGAGATGAGCGAACCGAACTTCACTGGGTTCGGCCGAACTCGTTTTGACCGAACCCGGCAAGAGACAGTCACTGTCCAGGGTGCTGAAAGAGTTAAACTGGTTCAGCACCCTGCACAGTGACTTCCGATCCCAATATACGTGAACGTGTAAAAAAAAAAAAAGTTCTGACTTACCGATAACTCCCGGCTTCTTCCTCCAGTCTGACCTCCCGGGATGACAATTCAGTCCAAGTGACAGCTGCAGCCAATCACAAGCCAAGCACAGGCTGCAGCGGTCACATGGACTGCTGCGTCATCCAGGGAGGTGGGGCCACATGTCAAGAGAGGCGCGTCACCTAGGACGCGTCACCAAGGACGCGTCACCAAGGCAATGGCCGGGAAGTTCTCGGTAAGTACGAACCTCTTTTTTTTTTAACAGGTTACTCGATATGGTGATCGAAATTCACTGTCGAGGGTGCTGAAAGAGTTACTGCCGATCAGTTAACTCTTTCAGCACCCTGGACAGTGACTGACGTCGACTAGCCGCATCTCTATGATGGCGGCTGCGCGAAAATCACGCAGCCGCGCATCATACACTGATGACACACGGAGCTGTCAAGTGCCTTTTGCGCACACAAAACGCTGCGTTTTTTGCGTGCGCAAAACGCACACGCTCGTGTAAATCAGGCCTTAGACTTGCCATTAGAGTTGATAGTAAGTGAGCCCTTAATAGAGCATTATTGGCGTATAGCTGGTTAATGATTCGAAGCAAACTGGATGAGATTTGGTAAATTAACAAAAGCAATTTTCAGTTTGCACATATCTAACTTTAGGATATATTTATTTGTATAATGTGATAGCTCAATCCAGCATGAAGTCATTGTACCATCTACAGTAACTACTGTATAATACTGCTTTCTTCGCTGGCAATTAGGACTATGAAACCTTAGGGCTTATTGATACAAACTTTGGGAAACTTGAACGGGGAAAACGGCAGTTTTTCACGTCCGAGTTGCAGCCATGCAGGTCCCGTTTTCACAGATCCCCATAGACTTGAGTCTATTGAGGGATCCGTGAAAACGGAAGAAAATAGGACATGTTCTATTTTTCATTGAACCCTTCACACAGTCCGTTGAAACACCGGCCATGTGAACGACCCCATTGAATTACATGCGTCTGTGTGACAGCCGTTGTTTTAATGGACATCACACGGACGTATTCAACGTCCATGTGAATAAGCCCTTAGGGTCGCAGAACCAAGATGCAATAGCTATGTCACTATTTTTTAATACAGTGCCTGGATTGCCTAAGCAGATGAATTTATATACCAGTCATAGCAAGCCATCAGTAATAGCTATTCATACATTACCCATAAAACATGCATTTATTGGTTTCATTTAAATTGATACATTGTTTTAAATATTTTTATTATATGCATAATATGCAATTACAATGTAAATATTCTTTGACTAGAAATAACTGTGTCCAGAAGTTTAACTAGTATATGATGGCTAGAATTAAGCTGTGTGGTGATTACCATTAAGAAAAGTGACCCTCACTTCTACTTGTCATTTTGTATTACTACAACACTACTCCCTTGTTTGCTTACTGCTTTCATTCAGCTTTTTGTCTCCTGGGAGAAGGCGTTAACAAAGCAATAACATCTGGAGGCTATTATTTCCCAGGTTCTGTTGTGATTAGCCCGCATAATAAGTCTGGCTAGTTGCTAGCGATATTAGATTGTTACACCCTTTATATCCGGCTACTTGAGCTGTCACTTCTGGTTTGTGGCCACAGCTAATTTGCCATTTCAATTTCCAATATCTGCTGGGTCTCTGATGAGAATCTCATTGCCCTGTAAGGGCAGTTGCTTGTGTGATTCTAACTGAGAGGCTGGAGCTACCAATAAAGCAAAAGATTTATCAATTACCTCTACCAGTTTTCCTGACTTACTACTGGGTACAATTCTACATTTCAATCCCACTGTGCAACCAATCATTACCCAAAAATCGATCTATTGATCTAAGTATAGAAATAACAAATACCCAATGAGTCTTATGTAAGTTTATGAGTATTAAAGTTTACATTTCGGGCATGCCTTTCTATCCTTTTACCCAATGAGTGTAAAGTAAATAAAGAATTAAAAAAAAAAATAGATATGTTAAAAACTGCTCTACCCACTGTAGCGCTGGTGGCCTCCATTTGCCATTATCCGGCTTCTCCTAGCGGCCGCCAGCATCTGTTACCTGTGCGCCGGCCTCCTCCCCCACCTCCTCGAGGATGCCGGCATATACTGCTCCCGTCCATTGCTCGCTCCCATAGGGTGCGGGCACGCGCCTGATGTCCCCTTGCAGGGCCAGCACGCTCACCATTAGAATCTTCCCCAACCTATTCCTGTGCACCCTGTATAAGTCTGCCCTGCCCTCCTTCCTGTGCCTGAGCGTTGTTGTTGTCTTCCCATGTTAGTTTAAGCAAATGTTCTTTAGTGATATCCTGTTCCCAGTGTTCCCATATCCTGCTTACTGTATGCTGTAATTGTGTTTGTTCCTGAGCTGAAGTCTAGTGTTGGAGTCTTGTTTGTTCCATCTACCACGCCAAGCGTCATCTGCAACGCCAAGCGTCATCTGCCATGCCTAGCGCCATCTGCTATGCCAAGCGTCATCTGTGCCATGAATCTGCGCCAAAGCGTCTGCTAAGACTTTCCATTTCACTATGTCGGAGCGGCCTAATGGGTACACATACCCCAGAATAGTGACACCCTTTTATACTAATAGCTGAGTGTTTACTATCAGAAAGCAACTGCGCTCCCGCTGACCTGTGCTGGTAGCAAACTAGGGGAGCACCTATTGGGAACAGAGATCCTCAATCCTCACTGTCTCACTAACCACACACAATATAAATATAATTAAGGGATCATGCACACAGGTATGAAGCTTGTACGGCAGTGCATGGATGCCGTCCGGTTTCCAAGAACTCCCTAGATTTTTTCTGATGAATTTGTATGAAATTCAACAGGAAAAACTTTTGTATGACTCAATATGAAATTAATATAAAATCAAAGATATACAGAGGTCCAGTGGAGGCCCATGCCATATGTGCATGAGCCCTTATACATTATGGCAGTGCTAGGTTCTGCTCACATCACGTCAGAGCAATATGTCAGAAGTATACATCGGGAGTAATCTCCGACGTATACCTTCTAACGTAAGGCTCCAATTCCCCCCCCCCCCCCATTGGTCATAATGTTAAAAAAAGGTATATTTCGCGCTCTATATATATTTTTTTGCAGTGGCCCTTTCTATTGGAAAACACAGGCTGCTGCGATTTCTTATACATTAGAAAAGGTGTTGAAACACAAAGCCTGACGAAGGTGTAATGGCGAACTAACAAATGTAATCATTGACCTGCATCTTTTGTGCACCGTGAATATTCACTCAGTAGTTATTAAAAATATATAATATCACACGTTATCTGTGCATTCTCAGTGCCAAATTGGGAGACAGGAAGGAATTTTTTTCCTTCTTACATGAGAACAATTGGAAATAGACATACATTTCTGCCTTTATCTTGATTAAAACTGCAGAATAATAGTTTAAACATGACGGACTTGTGTCTTTTTTCAATCTTACTATGTAACTATGTAAAATAATGATAATATCATGGCATATACCAAAGGACATACTCAGCACTTATTTTCACTTTTTAGTTAGTATCTATTCAATAGAACTATATCAAACTATAATATATAAGCATTCCCACAAAGTCTAGATAAACATATATTATTTTTCTTTCAAAATACTTTTTATTCAAAAATGTTTTTACTTTTTGAGATACAGCTGCTTTGTATCCTGTAAAAAGAGCAGTTGTATCATGCGCTAAGACCTGTATCCGTCAGGTCAGTGGTACTGATGGACTCTGACACGCAGGATTGAGCTGCTATTGTTTACATCTATGTTCATAACTTAGATGTGATCGATTACAGGTAGATCCTGCATGTCAGAGACCCGTAAGACGCGCTTTCACTGAGTCCATCAGTACCGCTAAGAAAGAGTAAAAAAGACACGGCGCCACATAGTACAGGTAAATGATAATTATAGTAGAGCTCCTAATTTATTAGAAAGTGCTCACCTTAAGTTGTAGACACTGGCAGGTATCACAACAGGGAGATGTGTAAAAAAGCTGCTGCCGGGTCCGTAATCACAACAAAACTGTGTTTGTTGTCAGGTAAATGCAACAAAGGAGAAAAAAGGGACCAAAGGGCGCTGCTAATAAAGGCAAAAAGGCTAAACAAGGTTCATAATTTAATGTAAGTATACAGGGATAAGGGCTACGCGTTTCAACGCCGGACCGGCGTCTCCATCAGTCCCCATCAGTACCGCTGACCTGACGGATTCAGGTTTCAGCGCTAGATACAGCTGTTCTGTATCTAGCACTGAAGTCTTTAACTTTTTTTTAAAAAAAATCTTCTGCCTTATCTTTGACGCATGTATGACTATTACATTAGTTAGGATCCAAAAGCTGGGACCCCTACCTATACCCAAAAGGAAACAACCACAGAACTTCAGTGTGTAATGTGCCCAGACTACTTTGGCGCCTTCTCAAAGCTTCCATAACTCAGAAAAATAGAAGCACCTCTGGATTAGAAAATGTATTTATTTTAATGGCACCTTGCAATGTATGTGTGATGCAGCCCCATTAAAAGCAATTATTCTGATACACAGCTGTGGTTCTTTTGTTATTTGTTTTCTTCTTTTATTTTATTCTGTGCATTTATTATGATGAGTTTAAAAATAAATCTTTAATTTAAAAAAAAGAATTAGCTAGAGACATGTGGTGGCTAAGGGCTTCTATTTCTTTAACACTGTCTTCTGTGGAGCATAGAAGGTGTAATTTGTCACTACCACTAAAATATTTTTAACATTACTGTTAACAGGGCCTAATACTTATAAATAAAGCTGCCTAATATCAATCCAAAAGTTGCTTCAAACAACCCAGCATACATGTGTGTGCGTGCGTGCGTGCGTGCGTGCGTGCGTGCATGCGTCTGTGTGTGCATTTGAGGCACATAATCTGAAGTTTGTCAGCACCTTCTGCCACTTCAGGTATCACGTCCGGTATCCAGATTCCTGTTGGCCCCTTCAGTTGAGTGTCTCTCCCTATGTCGAGCTCAGCTGCGGCAGACTTATTTCCATAAGCATCATGTGGTGTTACAGAAACCGCATTTTGCCAAGCTGTCAACTATACAGCTTTCTCTCTGCTAAACAGACTCCCATTAAAACTGTCTGCACAATTTGTCAGTTAAATGAGGTACAAGAGGGACCCTCTATTTGCCCCTAATTAGCTGTGCAGACTACCTTTGTCTGTTTGATTAAGTATTCACTGTATCAATTTTGTTTAATCTGATTCATTCCACATAACTCCCCTGAGGCTGTGCCCATACGGTTAACTAATCTGTGATATCATCTTTCATATCAAGCTGCAATGATCTCCCTAGGCATATACACTTTTCACATGCACAGTGTATGATCACCTGAATCTTAAGGGACAATCTTACTGGAAAGTTTGAATTAGAATCGAGGAACCATGTAGATCGAGGACTTATGTAGATCGAGGAATCATGTAGAAACTGATCTATATTTTACTGCATTGAAAGCTGCATTATATCATGTAGACCATCTACATGACTATATTGAATTATCAAATTCTGCAAATTGACATTGATATAATATTTTAGGGATAAACTAGATGGCAGTTGTGAATATGAGATTTGGTAGTGAATAGCAACTTACCACCTAAAAAAACCTTTGCATATCAGTTGTGAATTCCAAAATTGTTTGCACTACCCATGTCTTATAATCCAGTACAGCAGCACTACAGCATTATGAAGCAGAGCAAGCAAAAAGGGGCTGAAAGGGGCTATGTGGGAACCAAAAAGTATTAGGAGTGTACTCACTGCAGTATGTGAGTACACTCGCTAATATACATTCCGGTCCCTGGCGGGGGACTGGAAATCTAGTTGCAGTCTTCCTTCATGACGATATGACTCTTCGTCATGTGACCGGCCCCGATGTACTCTATGTAATCGCTGTACTACTGCTACTGCTTGCACATAGAGTACAGCAAGGCCAGTCACATGATGAAGAGTCGTGTCATCATGAAGGAAGACTGTGCAACTAAACTTCTGGTCCCCCGCCAGCGCTATAAAAATCTGTGAAAATCTCATAATCAGTGCGATGGGGGAATGGAATGTATATTAGCGAGTGTACTCACATACTGCAGTGAGTACACTGCTAATACTTTTCTGGTCCCCACATAACCCCTTTAATTACAAAAATTGAATATTTTAACTGAAACCATCAGAGTAAATAAGAATGGTTAATGGTTATTGTTTATCTAAAAAACAAAGTTAGGCCCCATGCACACGACCGTAAAATCGCTCGTCATTACGGTCCGTAATTACGGGCCCATTAATTTTTATGGCCGACGGACATCTTCCCGTATGTCTACGGGAGGGTGTCCGTGCCATAGGAACCTGCCGAAATAAATGTCCTATTTTTTTATTTTACGGACGTGCTGTTATACTTTATAATGGGAGCACGGCCCGTAAAAACGGGTCACAATTACCGGCACGGTCGTGTGCATGAAGCCTTATAGGGGTTGGTCGTGATCATTTGCATTATAACATACAAATGATAATTGGCTCAGTATTTTGTATATATGGAAAATGTAACACAAAGTTTTCCTTCCCTAATATTGTAGCTACAAAGGTGAAGGCACCATATCATTTCTGTCATCAGCTTCTGTGGAGACCA
Organism: Rhinoderma darwinii; assembly: GCF_050947455.1. NCBI lineage: Eukaryota > Metazoa > Chordata > Amphibia > Anura > Rhinodermatidae > Rhinoderma > Rhinoderma darwinii. The sequence goes on from NC_134690.1 coordinate 259,112,604, forward strand.
TTAAACAGTGCTCAACTTTACCTAATTCCAGATCCTGAGGTGCCTTCTTAAGCTTACATTAATGTATGGATGGCACTAGCGTTCTTTGTCCTCTGGCTAATAGAAAAAATGTGATCACAAAACTAATCTCATAGTTGCATGCCACGTTTTTCTACCAGTTGTGTATGTTGGACGGGTGCACAAAGTGCATATTTTTTCCACCATTTGTGTCCAACTCAGAAAAAAGAACTAGCTGGATACCACTAACACATGTAAACGCACCCTTACCTCGCGTTTGTAAAATCCGCTCCCCCATACTTCTTTTTCGATCAAGAGGAGGATTGGATTACGGCAAAGGGAGAAGGAAACATTAACATTACAAACACTTCCCCTCTCCCTTGAGCCATGACACAATTCCTCTTCTTGACCTAAAAAGACATACTGAAACCCAAACATGATGAGAAAAAGTCCAAACTCATGTATTGAGATTTTGAGATTCCTATCTATGCCTCATTGACAACAAAAAGACAACTCTGATATATATTCACATTAGACATTTCTGACAAAGATTTTTAATACGAAGTGACCAGCGATTAGTCAGTGATTTATATATATATACTATATAGTACCTGAAGATGAACTATAGTGCTCATATATTCGTACTTTATCATACTGATATGCGTGTTAAAATTCAATATGTATTATAATACTGGAAACATTTCCGTTTTGTAATTAGAGTTCAGAGTAAAATAAGACAATCCACAAAAAAAAACCTATAAATTCATACTCCCTTGTCTACAGTATGGAAGTGAGTTGGCTAATTTTACAACAAGAAGAAAAGACAGATCATTTTCTCAGAGTCAGAGCTGGTATACACTCTCGTAGGGAGTCCCCGAACTCTAGGTTACTGGCATAGCGACAAACACTCACTGACAACCATTTGTGACCAACTATGAAACACCATCTGCTGTATTTTGGGAGCAAATGAACATCTCATTCAAGTAATACAGGAGCTAAATGTGAACAGTCTAGAGACACCACTAAAATGCTGCCAGGGTAGAGGAGAGCAATTTTCACTGGGTCGCATAGCTGTGCATAAATTCTGACGCTTAATGTTGTAGAGTTAATGAGTTTACAAAGTGGCCACATAACTTTAGTAACAACCAACTCCACAACTATAGTGTATTTATATATTAATAAAAAGCTTTGTAGTGTGATATTATTACAATTAAAGGCCTATTTTCTAAGAGATTTACTGTATATTCCTATGAAAATATTACAATGGCATGTGAATTATACCTTAGAATTTAATTTTTAACCACTGAAGATCACATACATAATAATAAAGATGGTACTGAAATACTAGTTCACATGGAAAGGGATGACTGACAACTAATGCAAGTACCCTAGACTTCATATAATTGCATATAACAGCTTATCCATCTAGTCTCAATTTGGTTAATAAATAAATCTAAACTATACATAGAGCAGTCTTATTTTTTAAGCATATCCTAAAAGTGCAAAAATGGCGTGCACCTCAACCATTGTATTTAGATCTTAGCATTGTAAATCTCCCATTAACTGCTGCTTGACTGTTGACTGAAATAAAAGGAGATATTTCAATTACGGTGAGTGCCAGATAGAAATATTTCCGTTTTCAAATTGTCCTATCAACCTATTAATTGAATACTTAAAGGGGGTGTCAACTTTTTACCATTTCTTTTTGTTAGAATGGTTCCAAAAAACGAAACTGATCATGGGATCTGTGCCCCCCCAGTGATCACCTCTGATCTGTGGGGGAAAATGCAGCAAGGATTTAATTTCCTAGCAGTGACACCATGGTCAAATGAAGTATCACATGGTGCCCATTGAATAGGTCACATGTGTATTGCAGGGATTTGCTGTTCCCTCCAGAAAAAAAAACGCTTTTTGTAGCCGCTCTCTGCTCTGACAAGGGACGAACAAGGGATTCCACCCTATTAACTCAGAATTCTTTATAAGGGTATTTCACAATGTGTTTTCTAAACCAAACATCCCCCTTAAAGACAAAAGACATATGTTTAATCATGTTACTTTTTATATTTAACATGAACTTTACAGTGCAAGTATCACTTTAAAATGTTTATTAATATAAATTTATATTAAAAAAATATGTATTTTTATTGTAAGAAATGCAACCTGACAAACCTCCAAGACAGGTAAGGGGAAAGGTAGGTACAGAAACTGAAAACTGTCATCAGTATAGGGGGAGATGCGCAGGCATTGTTCCACAAGGGATATTATTCAGACTATATTTGTAATCCTGTAAAAACTAATCATAATGTGAAGTGTGTTAGACTAGAGTAAGAGATATTTAGTAGATATGTCATCTTGTAAGAGAGATGGAATAAAAGATAGTCAAGATGAGTATCCACGGATGACATCATTTTACACGGAGGGCAAGCCAGGGGTTCCATATGTAGGATGGTGTATTTCTGAATGAAGTGTATGCCCACAACACAAGCCTTACCTAAATTGGCTCTCACATATATAGAATCTGTGTAGGGAGGTTGAACAGTTTATGACTCTTAGGGCATGACCACACGTGGCGGAATTGCTCTGGAATTCCGCTGCGGAAAGTCCGCAGCGGAAATCCGCAGCGTACACGTTACTCCATTGCCTTTCACAGTTTTTTAATTGAGTTCGTTTACACGTTGCGGACAATTCCGCTGCGGAGCATAGGCTGCGTTGCGGAATTTGGTGTCCGCAGCATACACTGACTGTTGCGGACGTGTAGCGGACTTGTTGCGGACTCATTGCAGAATTTCTCCATTGACTTCAATGGAGAGTCAAAATTCCGCAATGAAGTCCGCAGATGTTATGTGTGCTGCGGAGCGTATTGGTTTTACTACCATGACATTTCTTCATTCTGGCTTGACCTATGTATTTCTAGGTCTACAGCCAGACTGAGGAAGTCAATGGGGCTCCCGTAATTACGGGTGACTACGTTTGTGCACCCGTAATTACGGGAGCGTTGCTAGGCGACGTCAGTAAATAGTCACTATCCAGGGTGCTGAAAGAGTAAAGCTATCGGCAGTAACTGTTTCAGCACCCTGGACAGTGACCTCCGATCACAATATACATCAACCTGTAAAAAAATAGAAGTTTATACTTACCAAGAACTCCCTGCTTCTTCCTCCAGTCCGGCCTCCCAGGATAACGTTTCAGTCCAAGTGACGGCTGCAGCCAATCACAGGCTGCAGCGGTCACATGGACTGCCGCGTTATCCAGGGAGGTCGGGCTGGATGGCGAAAGAGGGACGCGTCACCAAGACAGCGGCCGGGTAAGTATGAATTTCTTTTTACTTTTACTAGGGAAAGGGCTGTCCCTTCTCTCTATCCTGCACTGATAGAGAGAAGGGAAGCCCTCTTCCCCTCAATACGCAACGGCTAGTCTGCATCAATTTAATGCCCATTTTAGGCAAAGCCGCAACAGAATCTGCAACGCAGATTCTGTGCGTCATTGATGCGGACGGTGATGCGTTCTTCCGCCACGTCTGGGCATACCCTTAGGCAGAGTTCACACGTTGCTGATTTCTCGCAGATTTTGTTGCGGATTGATGCAGATTTCACCCTTTTGTAAAGGGTAAAATCTGCATTGAAAATCTGTGACAAATCTGCGACGTGTGAACTCACATGGTTTCTATCTCCTTGGCTTATATAGCAGTAAGAAAGTTAGAAAGCAGTTAAACGGGTGCTTCTAACCTGAAACTGTTGTGTGGCTTAGATAATGTTCTCTAACATAAACATACTAATGTGACATCACAAGTTAGTTGTGACCAACCAATAACATAAGTCCAAGATTCTTCGTGTTTGGTTAATAGAGCTGCTGCTTGTAGTAATGTAGATCAAATGGTATTGTGCAGATCAGAGATGAAGTCAGTGAATTGTGAGTATTGGAGCTTGTATCACTGGCATTACTTACGAGATATCGGCACTATACAATATTAGGTTGCAGTGACATTTTTTTATGAATAATTTGAGTGTTACACATTTAGTTGCAGCCAAATAACCTCTAATCTGTTCTAGAAAAGAAAATGCTCCTCATTAACTTTAATGTGGCACACATCCAAGGCCTTGTGCCAAAACCTCCTCCACAGTTGAAACCATACTTTTATAGTATGGAGCTTTGATGAACAACCTCTCATAATTAAGTGATGAGAATTGTCATTGCTGAGCCCGTCTTTCAGCTGAATTTGCACTTCCTAGTGGTTCTTTCCAGAATACTAATGAAGTTGGTCGCAAACAACTTTAGAACCGAACAAAAGTATGCATATATTCCATAAGGAGCGCACATGCTATTTCGCCTAGCTCTTTCACCAAACCCCAGTAGTAACCACACAACACACCGTCTTTGGCGAAATTTGGCTATCGGACAATTTTATTAATCAAATAAACAGTCATGCCCATGGCCGCGGGTCGTCAGGCTCACTCACCTCCTGACGGCCGCAGCCATGGAACTGTGAGCGCTGGTCCCCATCTCCTCCTCAGGAGACGCCAGCGCTCACTTCCGCTTCTCCCAGCCAGGTCCCGTAGGGCACTCGTGCCCGCTCTTAAAGGGCCAGCGCGCGCACCTGAAATTAGTACTAAATTAGCCCATAAGCACCCTGGACTATAAGAAGGGCCCAGACCCTTCCTGCAATGCCTGAATGTTGTTGTTGTTGTATCCTAAGTCTGTCTAAGCAAATGGTCTCATAGTGTTTCCCAGTTCTCAGTGTTTCCCGTTCCTGCTACCTGAAACCTGTATCCCGTGCTATCCTGGTCAAGTACCGTGTTGAGCTGAAGTCGTGCTGTGCTGTATACCACGCCTGTTTTGCTACACCACGCATGGAGCCTGCCTGCTGCCTAGTCCCAGCCGAGCCTATCTTGCTTCTGTCTGAGCTACCACAGGTACACTAAACGAACTATAGACTGTGACCTGTGTCCTGTTGGCCAGCTGCCATACCATCCACGCACCCAACGTGACACAAACATACAGTGATAAGGGGAGCCCGACCAATAGCGACACCACACTCTATGAGCCGGGACACGCCTGCCCCCGGCCCGCCTACGCAAGAACCGACCAGACTTGTCTGCAATCGGTCGGCCCCCTGGGCAGCCGTCAGCTGTCCAGGCTGACCTTCGTAGCTACCTGGGCCATGATCTTACCTGGGAACCTGCTGTATGGCTCGTGTTCCCCAACTAGCATAGGTCACCCTGCCATACGGCTCGTGCCACCCTACTTTTCCCCCCACTGTAGACCTAGCTTATCTCCATACTCTCCGCTGTATGATTTCCGAACAAAACACCTTCAAATACAGCCACCCGGCTGACAGTCCACCACCACTACCTTAACTTCCTGTCCCAAATCCAACGTCTTTGCTTGTGATGTAGTTGCCGCTGACCTGCATGTAATACCATGGCAACTGGGCTGTTGCTACCTTTAGTTATCTCCTTGTTGAGATGCCTCATCTGTGACCGCCACAGACACTCTCTTTCCATGCCACCTTGTTTTAATTCTGTTTGTCAACATTCCAAGCTGCAGACCGTATGGTCTCCTTTGTGCCCTCTCAGCAGCCCCTTACACAAAGGAATGACCCAGGATCCGGGCATTCCCACACCCTGCAGTAGACAAAACAATCATTGTTAATACTGGTTTGGTATTGGTCAGACATACCTCTGAAATGCCTTGGACTTCCACCTCCCTAACCTCATTATTGCATTCTGCTCCTTGCCCCATTGCTGCTGCCTCTGATTCTCAGCATCTTGCTTTAAAAAGAAAAAACCTCACAAACTGGAACCTGGATAAATCACTCACGTCTTTATGTCTTAGAGAATTCTCTGATACTGTACCCCTGCCAACCATGTACCTCTGTACACATTCAACTGGGCATGAGTCCTCTTCCCTTGACTTTACTGTTACCCTGGTACCAACCCCCCTCCTGATCGGTCTTAGACTTTTCTATAAAACACGCCTTAAACAGTTTACTCAGCCGCGCCGAGTCCACTGGTTCCCTTCGATCCTTTCTTCTGGTCTCACTCCTAGCCCAAATTTTCAGCACACTTCTCGCTACAAACGCCCGCGTGGGATCTACATTACCCCTTAAATTTGTGTAAAGCAACTACCGCTGTCATGGTCCCGGCCTTACCTTTTGACATTCCTACCCGCTTCATCTTACCGAGCATTTTGCACATACTCCATACCGAGTTCCTAATACATTGGCTGCTGATGAATTCCTCGCATCTTGTCCAAGCCCCTCTGTACACTCGCCAGGTTGTAGGCGCCAATGAATTTTTGATAAGCTGTTCTAAAATTGGGTCATAAACTGCTAAGGATGGTTAGGACACACTTTCCCATATTTCTGTGCATTGGGCACCAAACGAAAGAAAGTTTCCCACTTGCCCCATGGCATCCATGATGGTATTGTTAACCCCTGGTACATGCTCGGCCCTGAAATTGATGTTATATTTCATGCACAACAATACTAAGTGTCTCAACAGGCCCACTGGCTTTGAACTTCTTTGACAAGTTATTGTTGTTAATTGCCCACCCCCACACTCATGTTGTCTGTCCAGAGCACTATTCAACTGTCCCGCAACTCATCTTTCCACAGCTCCACTGCAACTACTATGGGAAAAATTCCAACAATGTCAAATTCTTCAGCTAGCCCTTTTCCTGCCATAACTCCGGCCACACTCCTGTGCACCATTTTCGCCCAAAAAAGGCCCCAAAACCCACCAATCCCGCGGCATCTGTCAACAACCTCAGCACTTGATTGGAACGCGGCTCCTCCATCCACACTGTCACACCATTGAAACCTCTCACGAACTCTTCCATACTGCCAGGTCCTCCCTTAACTCCTCTGTCACTCTCACCTTGTTGTTTGGCTTCCTTAATTTTGATGTACTCATCTGTAGTCTCCTACTGAACACCTTGCCCATAGGTATCACCCTACCTGAGTAGGTCAAAGTTCAACGACCCCAGTAGTGACTGTAACTCTTTTAAGAACACCTTCCTCGCCTCACCTACCCTCCTAGCCTCCTCCAGTAAAGCCCCCACCTTCTCCTTTGGTAACCTGCACTCCCCTTTCCTGGAGTCAATTTCGATACTCAAATATGACAAACCCATTGTGGGGTTTACTGTTTTCTCCTCTGCTACTGGGACCCCCAAACTCCCCCTACAGCCAAACCAAATTGTCCAATAGTGCCTGACACGTCCCTGCCCCTTCAGTTCCTACTTACAATAAATAATCCAGGTAATGTGCCACTGAAACCACCCCTGACAACTCCACCAAAAATCAATGCAAAAATGTGCTAAAAGGTTCGAAGTGTGCACAAGAAATTGAACAGCCCATCGGCAAACATTTGTCAGCATCAAATTTTCTCCCAAAACGGCAACCTGTGTATTTAAAACTTGTAATGGTAGCAACCTAAGAGCTGATTCAATATCTACCTTTGCCAATTGGGCCCCTACTCCACAACTCCTAACCAATTCCACTGCTGACTCAAATGACTGGTAATGTACCTCCACAATACTGCTGTCTATGGCATCGTTCACTGAATACCCTTTTGGGTATGACAGATGCTGTATCATTCTAAACTTCCCTTTCTCCTTCTTAGGCACCACCCCCAGTGGTGATCGAAAGGGCCCTTCATTCTACCTAGCTCAACTTCCTTTTCCAGCTTTCCCCTCTAACCTGCGGCCATTCATCTGCCGACTTTAAATTCTTTGAACGCCCACTCCCAACTACCTCCTTATTAACTGGCAACTTAAACCCAACTGAGAAACCTTCTCTCAAAAACTCGGCTTTCTCTCTATCAGGGTATCTGTCCAACCATTCATTTAACTGGTCTAGCCGCACCGGGGATAGGGCCTTTTGCATTTGTGCGAAAGTACTGCCCCTTGTCACACCCCTCAAACCTCATTCCTGTGCACACTACCTGTGGGTGACCCGCCCCGCACTTAGCACATGCATGTTTAAACTTACATGCAAATCCCGTTACAATTTCTGATTATATTTCCAGCATACTAACCTGTTCCTGCCTGCTACCCCTCCCAATTTTGCTGGCCATGCTAGCTGCCCCAAGTCTGCCTTAGCTGTTATCGCCTCTCTAGATAGTTAAAAAATGTAAACGTATTTCCCCTCCTTAATCTTTTTCGACAATTTCTGGGGAAGGTGAGAGTAAGTGGGTGACAGTGAGCATGCATATGTATTCTTCCCCTTAACAGCCATTACGTTCTCCACTAACCACTCCCTGTTACTCGCCCCCTTCCCCCGACCCTCGTCTATCCTTTCTTCTCCTAGATTTTCCTTTCATAGCTTTAAATATTTTCGCAACACTTTAAACATTTTTCCTTCCCCCTTACCTCCTTCTTCCCCGACTCCCAGTCGTCTGATGAATCAGACTCAGACTCACCCAAAACCTGGACTCCCGCCTCCTCCACTTGTACGGCTTGATTCTGCCCTGTTGCCATCCCGCTGCTTGCTTGATTGCCATCCCGCGCCACCGTATTTCGATCCGCTGCTGTTCCATTTCTTGCCTGTTCGCTTAGGCCCGCACTGTCAGCTTCTTGGCTCCTGAAAAAAGACACATAGTTAGACAGTTGCCCCAGCAGGGCTGAATAGTACACACTTGAGCCAGCTATCTGGGGAGCCCAAGTACCCTGGGGCAAGGCGTGGGAAATTGCCCACCTTGTAAGATGGGACCAAACCCGGGCCTCCCCACCCAGGGTTGGTGGGACGACATGCCATAAGGTCTGCCTTAAGGGTATGCCCCTGGCTAATGGGAAAAAGGAAGAAGGGGCTGGGGGATATTGTCTTGCTGGGGGGGGGGGTGTGGCTGATATGGGAAAAAGAAAGCCGGGAAATGGTGTCCCGAATAATGGCCGCTTGGACCTGGGGCCATGTGGGAAGGGGGCATGAACAGGCTGGGGTCGGAGGGGTACATGCTCATGTTATCATTGGTGGCCATGGGGTTTGGGCCTGGCAGGAAAAAGAGGGAGGTGGGGGTCTGGGCAGCTGACCATTGGTGGCCGTGGGATTACGGCTGTCAGGAAAAAGAGAGAGGCGGGGGTTTGAGAAGCTTACCATTGGTGGAGGTGGGAGCAGGGAGGGAATGGCGCTAGGATGAGGCCTATCCCACGTGATGCACAGTGTTTCTTGCTTCCGGACGCCACCAGAAGTGACGCACTACCGAAAGTGACGTGGCGGTCGCCGTGCAGAAAACAGCGGCGGCCGGACGTGATGGGGAACGCATGCGCCGGGCACATGGTCCGGCGCTCGCACGTGTACCCCGTCGGGAGAAAAGACCGCTGAATGAGCGGGATGGGGCAGGACAATGAGCGGAGCTATGTGGGGTTGGCGCTAGGAACGGAAACCCCCCTATCATTGCAAGATGCAGCGGCGGTACCCCAGGAGTGGGACAATGAGCCAGACAGGACCACACCTCCTTATCAGGCTTGACTCCATCCCGTTGTCTTCTGGGGACAACACTCTTCCTCCTGGGCTGCTCCACCTTGTCCATGTCGGCTACAGCCTGGATCGGATCCTGGGTCATCTGCTGCTGCTGTTGCTGCTCCATTACTTCAGTCCTCTGTGTTTTGTAAGTAAGATCTCCTCTATCTTTGCTTTCTTTCAGCAACTGACTAGCCCATTACCCAGCTGCCCCTTATCTAACCCTCTCTCCCCTCCCACTTTAACAAGCCAACGAATCATTTGGCGGGCAATTCCTACCGAAACACCCCTTTTCACTACAGGTGGGCTTCCAATGCGGCCGCCACAATTTTAAGCACCCTAACGACAGCTAAGGGACACGCATAGACTTATGCCTCCTTGCTTGGTTATGGTTCCGAGCTCGTCGCTCTTTAGTTTGGCACCTTTTGGTGCAGAAGTCCCAATAATCCAGCATGCAAAAAAAATATAGTACTTAAATAGATTTACAGTAATTTACCTGCAGTCCATGGCAGATCTCTGAGGAAACAGCGAATATGTATGTAGACACCAGCCTAGGGCACACAACAAGTTGGTGGAAAAGTAACGGAAACTTTAAATAACTTATGCTGTTAGAATTTTGTTTCCCACAAAAGCTCTTACATGGTTGTTCAGTATTAGGGCATGACCACACGTGGCGGATTTCCTCCGCAACTGTCCGCATCAATGCCGCACAGAATCTGCGTTGCAGATTCTGCTGCGGATCTGCACAGAATGTGCAGAAAATTGATGCGGACTAGCTGCTGCGGACTGCGGGAAAAGTGCTTCCCTTCTCCCTATCAGTGCAGGATAGAGAGAAGGGACAGCACTTTCCCTAGTGAAAGTAAACGAATTTCATACTTACCGGCCGGTGTCTTGGTGACGCGTCCCTCTTTCGGCATCCAGCCCGACCTCCCTGGATGACGCGGCAGTCCATGTGACCGCTGCAGCCTGTGCTTGGCCTGTGATTGGCTGCAGCCGTCACTTAGACTGAAACGTCATCCTGGGAGGCCGGACTGGAGACAGAAGCAGGGAGTTCTCGGTAAGTATGAACTTCTATTTTTTTGACAGGTTGCTCTATATTGTGATCGGTAGTCACTGTCCCAGGTGCAGAAACAGTTACTGCCGATCGCTTAACTCTTTCAGCACCCTGGACAGTGACTATTTACAGACGTCTCCTAGCAACGCTCCCGTCATTACGGGAGCCCCATTGACTTCCTCAGTCTGGCTGTAGACCTAGAAATACATAGGTCCAGCCAGAATGAAGAAATGTCAAGTTAAAAAAGCAAGACGCATCCGCAGCACACATAACATGTGCATGACAGCTGCGGACTTCATTGCGGAATTTAGAATCTCCATTGAAGTCAATGGAGAAATTCCGCCATGAGTCCGCCACTGCTCCGCAACAGACAGAGCATGCTGCGGACAACAAATTCCGCTCCGCAGCCTATGCTCCGCAGCGGAATTTTACGCATCGTCTAAACGAACACTGCTAAATTAAAGTGAAAGTCAATGGACAAACGGCTCCGCTGCGGATTAACGCTGCGGAGTGTCCGCAGCGGAATTTAAGTGAAATTCCGCCACGTGTGAACCCAGCCTTAGGCTGGGTTCACACGAGCATGTTACATCCGTAACGGACGGAACATATTTCGGCCGCAAGTCCCGGACCGAACACACTGCAGGGAGCCGGGCTCCTAGCATCATAGTTACAGTGAAGGAAATAAGTATTTGATCCCTTGCTGATTTTGTAAGTTTGCCCACTGTCAAAGTCATGAACAGTCTAGATTTTTTAGGCTAGGTTAATTTTACCAGTGAGAGATAGATTATAATAAAAAAAAAACAGAAAATCACATAGTCAAAATTATATATATTTATTTGCATTGTGCACAGAGAAATAAGTATTTGATGCCCTACCAACCATTAAGAGTTCAGCCTCCTCCAGACCAGTTATACGCTCCAAATCAACTTGGTGCCTGCATTAAAGACAGCTGTCTTAAATGGTCACCTGTATAAAAGACTCCTGTCCACAGACTCAATTAATCAGTCTGACTCTAACCTCTACAACATGAGCAAGACCAAAGAGCTTTCTAAGGATGTCAGGGACGGGATCATAGACCTGCACAAGGCTGGAATGGGCTACAAAACCATAAGTAAGACGCTGGGTGAGAAGGAGACAACTGTTGGTGCAATAGTAAGAAAATGGAAGACATACAAAATGACTGTCAATCGACATCGATCTGGGGCTCCATGCAAAATATCACCTCGTGGGGTATCCTTGATCCTGAGGAAGGTGAGAGCTCAGCCGAAAAACTACACGGGGGGAACTTGTTAATGATCTCAAGGCAGCTGGGACCACAGTCACCAAGAAAACCATTGGTAACACATTACGCCGTAATGGATTAAAATCCTGCAGTGCCCGCAAGGTTCCCCTGCTCAAGAAGGCACATGTACAGGCCCGTCTGAAGTTTGCAAATGAACATCTGGATGATTCTGAGAGTGATTGGGAGAAGGTGCTGTGGTCAGATGAGACTAAAATTGAGCTCTTTGGCATTAACTCAACTCGCCGTGTTTGGAGGAAGAGAAATGCTGCCTATGACCCAAAGAACACCGTCCCCACTGTCAAGCATGGAGGTGGAAACATTATGTTTTGGGGGTGTTTCTCTGCTAAGGGCACAGGACTACTCCACCGCATCAATGGGAGAATGGATGGAGCCATGTACCGTCAAATCCTGAGTGACAACCTCTTTCCCTCCACCAGGACATTAAAAATGGCTCGTGGCTGGGTCTTCCAGCACGACAATGACCCGAAACATACAGCCAAGGCAACAAGGGAGTGGCTCAAAAAGAAGCACATTAAGGTCATGGAGTGGCCTAGCCGGTCTCCAGACCTTAATCCCATCAAAAACTTATGGAGGGAGCTGAAGATCCGAGTTGCCAAGCGACAGCCTCGAAATCTTAATCATTTACAGATGATCTGCAAAGAGAAGTGGGCCAAAATTCCATCTAACATGTGTGCAAACCTCATCATCAACTACAAAAAACGTCTGACTGCTGTGCTTGCCAACAAGGGTTTTGCCACCAAGTATTAAGTCTTGTTTGCCAAAGGGATCAAATACTTATTTCTCTGTGCACAATGCAAATAAATATATATAATTTTGACAATGTGATTTTCTTTTTTTTTTTTTTTATATAATCTATCTCTCACTGGTAAAATTAACCTAGCCTAAAAATTCTAGACTGTTCATGTCTTTGACAGTGGCCAAACTTACAAAATCAGCAAGGGATCAAATACTTATTTCCCTCACTGTATCTACGATGTTAGGAGTCCCTGCCTCGCTGCTGGACAACGGTCCCGTACTGTAATCATGTTTTCAGTACGGGACAGTAGTTCCACGGAGAGGCAGGGACTCCTAGCATCGTACATAAGTATGATGCTAGGAGCCCGGCTCCCTGCACTGTGTTCGGTTCGGGACTTGCGGCCGAAATACGTTCCGTCCATTATGGACGTAACATGCTCGTGTGAACCCAGCCTTAGGCTGGGTTCACACGACCTATTTTCAGGCATAAACTAGGCGTATTATGCCTCGATTTACGCCTGAAAATAGGGGCTACAATACGTCGGCAAACATCTGCCCATTCATTTGAATGGGTTTGCGGATGTACTGTACCGACGACCAGTAATTTACGCGTCGTCGCTTGACAGCTGTCAAACGACAACGCGTAAAATGACTGCCTCGTAAACGTAATTTGAGTCGTTTTTCATTGAAGTCAATGAAGAACAGCTCAAGATTACGGGCGTCAAAGACGCCTCGCATAATGCGAGGAGGAGCTTTTACGTCTGAAACGACGCAGCTGTTTTCTCCTGAAAACAGTCTGTCTTTTCAGACGTAAAAGACAGTTCTCGTGTGCACATACCCTCAGGGTATGTTCACACGCAAACTCAAAAACGTCTGAAAATACGGAGCTGTTTTCAAGGGAAAACAGCTCCTGATTTTCAGATGTTTTTTTAAGCCACTCGTGTTTTTCGCTGCGCTTTTCGCAGCATTTTTTTTACGGTGCTTTTGGAGCTGTTTTCAATAGAATCTATGAAAAACGGCTCCAAAAATGTCCCAAGAAGTGACCTGCACTTCTTTTTCGCGGCCGTTTTTTTACGTGGCCGTTTTTCAAAACAGCCGCGTAAAAAAACGGCCTGTCAGAACAGAACGCCGTTTTTCCCATTGCAATCAATGGGCAGATGTTTGGAGGCGTTTTTCTTCTCATTTTTCGGCCGCTTACGGCCCGAAAAACGGCCGAAAATAGCCCGTGTGAACATACCCTTAGAATATGTTCTCACACAGTGTTTTCAGGTGTATTTCAGGGCATTTACGCATTGAAAACCGCCTGAAGAAATGGAAGCTGAACGCCTACAAACATCTGCCCATTGAAATCAATGGGAAAAACAGCATTTAGTTCATACAGGGAATCTTTTTACGCCACTGATTTAAAAAACGGAGCGTAAAAAGACATTTTACGCCTCGAATTACGCCTGAAAAAACGGCTCCATTACGCCTACAAACATCTGCCCATTGCTTTCAATGGGCTTTCTGATGTTCTGTTCCCACGCGGTGTTATTTTAAGGGTCGCTGTCAAAATACGGCGCGTAAAAAGACGCCCGTGAAAAATAAGTGCATGTCCCTCATTGGGACATTTTTGGAGCCGTTTTTCATTGACTTCATTGAAAAACAGTTCCAATAACGTCCGTAAAATACGCCGCTAAAAACGCGAGTTGCTACAAAAACGTCTGAAAATCAGGAGCTGTTTTCGCCTGAAAACAGCTCTGTATTTTGAGACGTATTATGCTAAGCCATGTGAACATACCACTTCTTGAAGCGTTTTCTGGAGCTGATTTTCCATTGGGGTATGTGCACACGATGAGAGGCTTTTACGTCTGAAGAGACAGACTGTTTTCAGGAGAAAACAGCTGCGTCGTTTCAGACGTAAAAGCTCCTCCTCGCATTATGCGAGGCGTCTTTGATGCTCGTAATCTTGAGCTGCTGTTCATTGACTTTAATGTAGAACAGCTCAAATTACGTTGCAAAGAAGTGTCCTGCACTTCTGTGCCGAGGCAGTCATTTTACGCGTCGTGGTTTGAGGGTATGTTCACACGGCCAAATTTCAGACGTATACGAGGCGTATTATGCCTCGTTTTACGTCTGAAAATAGGGCTGCAATACGTCGGCAAACATCTGCCCATTCATTTGAATGGGTTTGCCGACGTACTGTGCAGACGACCTGTTATTTACGCGTCGTCGTTTGACAGCTGTCAAACGACGACGCGTAAATTTACTGCCTCGGCAAAGAAGTGCAGGGCACTTCTTTGCCACGTAATTTGAGCCGTTCTTCATTGAAATCAATGAAGCACGGCTCAAGGTTTACGAGCGTCTCAGACGCCTCGTAAATTACGAGGAGGAGCTTTTAGGGTATGTTCACACGGCCTATTTACGGACGTAATTCGGGCGTTTTTGCCCCGAATTACGTCTGAAAATAGCGCCTCAATAGCGCTGACAAACATCTGCCCATTGAAAGCAATGGGCAGACGTTTGTCTGTTCACACGAGGCGTATATTTACGCGCCGCTGTCAAATGACGGCGCGTAAATAGACGCCCGCGTCAAAGAAGTGACCTGTCACTTCTTGGGGCGTAATTGGAGCCGCTATTCATTGACTCCAATGAATAGCAGCGCTAATTACGGCCGTAATTGACGCGGCGTTCAAGCGCCTGCACATGCCGGTACGGCTGAAATTACGGGGATGTTTTCAGGCTGAAACATCCCCGTAATTTCAGCCGTTACGGACCCCCGCCGTGTGAACATACCCTTACGTGTGAAACGAGGCAGCTGTTAACAGTCTGTCTTTTCACACGTAACTGCCTCTAAGGGTATGTTCACACGGCGGGGGTCCATAACGGCTGAAATTACGGGGATGTTTCAGCCTGAAAACATCCCCGTAAATTCAGCCGTACCGGCATGTGCAGGCGCTTGAACGCCGCGTCAATTACGGCCGTAATTAGCGCTGCTATTCATTGGAGTCAATGAATAGCGGCTCCAATTACGGCCAAAGAAGTGACAGGTCACTTCTTCTACGCGGGCGTCTATTTACGCGCCGTCATTTGACAGCGGCGCGTAAATATACGCCTCGTGTGAACAGACAAACGTCTGCCCATTGCTTTCAATGGGCAGATGTTTGTCAGCGCTATTGAGGCGCTATTTTCAGACGTAATTCGGGGCAAAAACGCCCGAATTACGTCCGTAAATAGGCCGTGTGAACATACCCTTAGGGTATGTTCACACGGCCAAATTTCAGACGTATACGAGGCGTATTTTGCCTCGTTTTACGTCTGGAAATACGTCTCAAATACGTCGGCAAACATCTGCCCATTCATTTGAATGGGTTTGCCGACGTACTGTGCAGACGACCTGTTATTTACGCGTCGTCGTTTGACAGCTGTCAAACGACGACGCGTAAAAATACAGCCTCGTCAAAAGAAGTGCAGGACACTTCTTTGGATGTTTTTGGAGCTGTTTTCTCATAGACTCCAATGAAAAGAGCTTCAAAAACGGACGTAAAAAACGCCGCGAAAACGGCGTGAAAACGCTGCGAAAAATGCGAGTTGGTAAAAAAACGTCTGAAAAGCAGGGTCTGTTTTCCCTTGAAAACAGCTCTGGATTTTCAGACGTTTTTGTTGACTACGTGTGAACATACCCTGACAGCTGTCAAACGACGACGCGTAAATGACAGGTCGTCTGCACAGTACGTCGGCAAACCCATTCAAATGAATGGGCAGATGTTTGCCGACGTATTGTAGCCCTATTTTCAGACATAAAACGAGGCATAATACGCCTCGTTTACGTCTGAAAATAGGTTGTGTGAACCCAGCCTTGAACACTATGAAAAACGCCTCATAAGAAGCCTGAAAAGAAGCCTCAAAAGAAGCTCCAAATTAAAATAAGCTTCATTTTCAGCTTCAAAAATGCCTGAAAATCAGAGGCTGTTTTCTCTGAAAACAGCTCTGTATTTTCAGACGTTTTTGAGTTTGTGTGTGCACATACCCTGCTCACACGGCCTATTTTCTGCCGTTTTTCGTAGAAAAACGTCAGAAAAATCGGAAGCAGAACACCTCCAAACATCTGCCAATTGATTGCAATGGAAAAAACGCCGTTCTGTTCCGATGGACCGTTTTTTTACGCGGCTGTTTCGAAAAACGGCCGAGTATAAAAACGGCATAAGACGTGCAGGTCACTTCTTGGGACGTTTTTGGAGCTGTTTTTCATAGACTCTATTGAAAACAGCTCCAAAAATGGACGTAAAAAAACGCTGTGAAAAACGCAGCGAAAATCGCGACTGGCTTAAAAAAGTCTGAAAATCAGGAGCTGTTTTCCCTTTTGAGCTTGTCTGTGAACATACCCTTAGGGTATGTTCACAAGATTAACAAAATACGTCTGAAAAAGCTCCTGATTTTCAGATGTTTTTTGAGCAACTCGCGTTTTTCGCGGCGTTTTCGCAGCGTTTTTTACGCCCATTTTTTTCAATAGAGTCTATGAGAAAACGGCTCCAGAAACGTCCCAAGAAGTGACCTGCACTTCTTTTGACGAGCCGTCAATTTACGCGCCGTATTTTGACAGCTCGTTTGCACAGAACATCGTATGACCCATTGAAAGCAATGGGCAGATGTTTGCCGACGTATTGGAGCCGTCTTTTCAGGCGTAATTCGAGGTGTAAAACACATCCATTACGTCTGAAAAGAGGTCGTGTGCACATACCCTAAGGGCATGACCAGACGTGGCGGAATTTCTCTGCAATTCCTCTGCGGACAGTCCGCATACACGTTTCTCCATTGCCTTCCACAGGTTTTTATTAGGGTTTATTTACACGTTGCAGACAATTCCGCTGCAGAGCATAGGCTGCGGTGCGGAATTTGGTGTCCACAGCATACACTGACTGTTGCGGACATGTAGCGGACTTGTTGCGGACTCATTGCAGAATTTCTCCATTGACTTCAATGGAGAGTCAAAATTCCGCAATGAAGTCCGCAGATGTTATGTGTGCTGCGGAGCGTATTGGTTTTACTAACGTGACATTTCTTCATTCTGGCTGGACCTCTGTATTTCTAGGTCTACAGCCAGACTGAGGAAGTCAATGGGGCTCCCGTAATTACGGGTGACTACGTGTGTGCACCTGTAATTACGGGTGACTACGTGTGTGCACCCGTAATTACGTGAGCGTTGCTAGGCGACATCAGTAAATAGTCACTGTCCAGGGTGCTGAAAGAGTTAAACGATCGTCAGTAACTGTTTCAGCACCCTGGACAGTGACTTCCGATCACAATATACATCAACCTGTAAAAAAAATAGAAGTTCATACTTACCGAGAACTCCCTGCTTCCTCCAGTCCGGCCTCCCAGGATGACGTTTCAGTCCAAGTGACGGCTGCAGCCAATCACAGGCTGCGGCAGTCACATGGACTGCTGCGTCATCCAGGGAGGTCGGTCTAAATAGCGAAAGAGGGACGCGTCACCAAGACAACGGCCGGGTAAGTATGAATTTCTTTTTACTTTTACTAGGGAAAGGGCTGTCCCTTCTCTCTATCCTGCACTGATAGAGAGAAGGGAAGCCCTCTTCCCCTCAATACGCAACGGCTAGTCCGCATCAATTTAATGCCCATTTTAGGCAAAGCCGCAACAGAATCTGCAGCGCAGATTCTGTGCGGCATTGATGCGGACAGTGGCGGAAGAACTCTTAGAAGAGAGCGTCTACCATTTTTTTTCCAGAAACAGCTTACTCTTTTCCAACGGTTGTGTTTGCTTTTAGAATGTATCCTCATTCAAGTGATTGGGGCTAAGCTGCAATGCCCGACCCTTTTTCTATTCCTGTGCAACCCCTTTAACGTAGAGGTGCAGACATATTTGCTATATACTATCTATTTAGTAAGTACAGTTCTTTTTTAAAAAAAAGAAAACCTGTCAAGGAGATAAACCTCTAATGGCATATTCAGATGTGGCAGAGTTTTTCCGCTGCCGATTTTGCCACAAATTTGCATATTTGACAGGTAATTCAGACATAGCGGCTATCACAACGGACTTGCTGCAGATTTCAGCCCTTGCATTGCAGAGGGTGAAATCCGCAGTGAAATTCTGCTGTTTCCTTGCAACAGACAGCGCAAAATTCTGCACCGTAGCCTAAATTCCGCACTGTTATTTTCTGCAATGTCTGAACTAAATTACCTAAAAAGATATAGAAACCAATGGAAAAAAAGGCTGCTGTGGGTTCAAACTGCGGACTGTCCGCAGCGGAATTCAATAGCAATTCCGCCACGTCTGAAAATGCCCTAAGGCTGAGTTCACACGTCGCAGATTTGTCACAGATTTTCATTGCGGATTTTACCCTATGCAATGCAAAAAAGGAACAAAATCTGCGGCAAATCCGCAACATGTGAACTCAGCCTAATAGGTGCTCCTGCACCCACTTGACAATTCCTCAGATGGAGCAGCAATGGATATATGCAGACCTCGTTGCCCTGTGATTTGATTGTCCAGGAGATACCATGTTCGCGCAGCCTGTCCACATTAATATTAAAGTAGTAATACACTTCTGCATGTCTTTTAGGGTATGTTCACACGGCCTATTTTCAGACGTAATTCGGGCGTTTTACACCTCGAATTACGCCTGAAAAAAGGCTCCATTACGCCTACAAACATCTGCCCATTGCTTTCAATGGGTTTTACGCGTCGCTGTCAAAAGACGGCGCGTAAAAAGAAGCCCGTGAAAAAAAAGTGCATGTCACTTCTTGGGACGTTTTTGGAGCTGTTTTTGAATAACGTCCGTAAAATATGCCGCAAAAAACGCGAGTAGTTACAAAAACGTCTGAAAATCAGGAGCTGTTTTCAGGCGAAAACAGCTCCGTAATTTCAGACGTAATTTGCTACTGCGTGTGAACATACCCTAATCCCTCTAGGTTATCACTATATTTTTCATGCAAGTATGCAGGTACCCGTGTTTGAATATGTCTCGGGAGACTAGCAAGCTTACCCAGAAGCAAACAGCTAAAACCTCAAATTTACACCAGCATCATTTTAGAGATCATTGGATTTTCCATGCTTGGAACATTTGAGAGTGCAAAACTAAATGACTGTTTACAATTCCGAATTATTTCATAGACGTTAATAAAAGTTGATCTGCCTTCTTCATTGTAATATTGAATCAAGGTAAAGAAAAAATTGTTATTGAATCTCCACACCAATGTACTATACTTTAAAATCCATCTTAAATATAAAAAGCAATAAAATTCATTGACGCATAGAGACTGGCACATTATAAATGTAGGCATAATACAAGATAATGGAAGAACAATACTCCTTGCCTAACAATGTGAAACCAACCACCAGATAATAAGATCAGCCGTATGATTTAAATATGTTTTTCCTTATTGCCGGGATTCATTAAAATTAGAATAAACATTTGTGTATAGAATCAGGTGAGGATTGGGTTGTACTTGTCTCAAGGGGGACAGGATAACAGCTTATGCACCTGCCACCTAATTCAGTCTAAAACCTGACAGTTTCTAGGAGTGGGGCAGCATAATGCAGTTCATTCAAGCTGTCACTGAAGTCAATAACTTATCCTCAACTGCTTTTGTCTCAGATGAGGCTGTGCCTCCGATCGGACAGAGGTACTTATTCAAGAGAAATTTATTTTCAATTGCAACCCCTAATACCACTGGCACATGCCTGGCTTTGACAGAGGCTTTGGCTCAGGGCTAAACTATTGTGAAAGTTAGTACCCATTGTATGTGGTCTTTGATCTGACAAAGCCGCTTAACAAGCTGGTTAAGGACTGTTCCAGATAACAGGTGTGTCCTTTGAGGACACACGGACATTTTTCAACTAGACTATGGGACAAAGTCAATAAGTATCTACATTTGTATACTTGTTTGGGGTGATTTATGAGAATACACTAGATCTGCTTGCGTTTCCATCCGCCTCCTGCTCTGCCTGTGAAACTCTCTGTAGTGCTCGGCTAGGCGTATGTCAATGTATACAAAAAGATTATTGGACCATTAAAATAAGAACCTTTAAATAGCAATAAAATCAGTGTCTTCTTGTTCATGAATCAAAATAAGGCTTTGGTGTTACTTAGGAACACCCCAGAAGTTGGGTTAACACATTGGGTTTACTGTAATTTTCTGGCGTTAGAAGCCATGACATAAACGATATGTGTGAACCCAGCTTCTCTCCATTCTCCTGTCGGGAGGATAGTTATGACTCTGTATATATACATTTGAAATACTAGAGTCATATATGGATTAAATGATAATCAACTTGATATTCTATTCCTTGTGTGGGTTCTTTATACTGAGGACAGATTGTAAGTCGTTAAAAAATAAATTTGTTTTTGTCATGTCACAATACATTCATTTTCTAATACATATTTGATTAAAAAAAACTTTTGGAGAATGTGATGGTTCTCGCATCATTCTGTTATACGCAGAGACAGACATATCATATGTGCAGCTGCAAAGGGGCCTTGTAGAAAAGGGGGCTTACCATATTTTAAAAAAGTTGACAGTGCTTCCTACTAGTTTGCATGTAAAGGTCTGCACTAATTATTCCCATGGTTTGCTCATACTCAGTTTGATATTCACAAGAGAACTAAAGAGGGTTTTTTAAGAGCCAACATGGTGGTGATCTACAATAAGCATTTAAGTTTTTGTTCATGGGTTGTTGGAGACGAAGGGTGCCATATACAGTTCTGCTCCCTGTTGTCTGTACATACTGCTTCTTCTAGGTCTTCTAAGGGTATGTGCACACACAAACTCAAAAACGTCTGAACTTACGGAAGCTGTTTAAAACGGCTTAAAAAACAGCCGCGTAAAAAACGGCCCAGCGGAACAGAACGCAGTTTTTCCCATTGAAATCAATGGGCAGATGTTTGGAGGCGTTCTGCTTCCGATTTTTCAGCAATTTTTCGGGACGTTTACGGCCCAAAAAATGTCTGAAAACACTACGTGTGCACATATCCTAACTATCATACATCGAGATTGCTGTTAGAAATTGATGGTTAGCACTGTTGTCTTGCAGGACTGGGATCTAAGCTTAAATCTGATCAGGGGCCACATAGCATTGATTCTAGGGAAGAATACCTCCGTAATATAGAGGCGATATACACCCGTACGCAGAATGCTCAGGACACTAGAACGGAGTTGCAGGGACTCTGCGTGCCTTCTTACTGGCTCCGAGTGCCCTTCACTGTCATGTACATGATGGCATGTTTACTCTAGTGTTTTTGCAGTATGTTTTTGTGAAAAATCCTAATCATGTCGGACCATGACAAACTAATCATTTACAAGGGACAAACTAATACCTCCCAACCATCTCGTTTTAAAAGGGACAGGATCTATTCTGGGCATTTAAATGTTAGGATGTATGCAAACTGCATTCAAAGGGCATCAGTTCGCAGTAATCAAAATCTATACTACAAGAATATGCAGTTTTAGACAATGCTTTATGTTGGTTGTATTTCTCAATCTATGTGCGTCGTCTTGGGGAATACAATTCCAAATATCAAAGTATAAAAAGAAATTCCACCTCAATACATAATCCCTATACTGTATGTTATTAAAGCTGACAAGTAAGTTTAGACAGACCATGCTAATACAATTCTTTCTTGAGTCTCATTCTTTTTTTTCAGCTGAAAAAATAGTGTTCCGGATAAAATGTGAAAATATAAATGTCCATTCAGACTATGCGTGTTATGTATGCTTTTAGGGAATGATGTATTTTTGCACTTTTCTGATTTCTTTCTTCTTTTTTATGAACCTAAAGATTTCAAAATGCATCAGAAAGGGCATGTTCAGACGTTGCTGCAAATTCGCAGCAAGTATGCAACGGATCTGCAGCAACATTTGCATATTTGACAGGTAATTAAGATGTTGCAGATATCACAGCAGCAGAGGTGTAGCTAGGTTCTCCAGCACCCGGGGCAAAGATTCAGTTTGGCGCAACCCCCCCCCAACCTCTGTCCCGACATCTCCTTCCCCCTCGCCGTGTTTGTTTTCTCTACCAATCGACGTGTCATTTCTTTTTATGTAACGCGAGCATAAAATTATTTGTACATTTCACAAGCAATATGGTTCTATACACAACACCAGAACCAAGCTCAGTACATATATACAGCCCCAGAACAAATACAGCTCAATTTAGTGCAACCCCTGCCGTATAGGTGTGTACGGCGTAAAACTACAGCTCCCAGCATGGCCCGAACAATGGTAAGGATATGCTGGGAGATGCCGTTTCACAAAAAATAAATCATATCATAATCATACCACCCATCATCTCGCTGCAGATCATACAGTGACTACAGTGCTGATTAGAGGCAGAATGAACATTTACATTAAGTGACTCACCGGTGACGTCTCAGATTCTAGTTCTTTTTCTCCATTTGGTCCAGACCTCTATGATGACTTCTCCCGGTCCATTTCTGCAGTTTGCCGCTCAGATGTCTTCAGCTTCTCACTTTTCCAACATTTCTGCACCTATAAATAAATATAAAGTTATCATTATACCACACACTACGCCCCTAAATATAATAGCGCCATACACTGCACCTCTAATTATAATAGCACCATACACCGTGTCCCACACACACACTGTGCCCCCTGTAGATAGTGCCTGCCATAGAGCCCCCTGTAGATAGTGCCTGCCATAGAGCCCCTGTAGATAGTGCCCCCATATAGAACACCCCTGTATAGTGTCCCACAAATAACTCCCCCTATAGTGCTCTACACCCCTGTATATAGCCCCCTGTAGATATAGCCCACCCCTGTATATAGAGCTCTACAGATAGCCCAACCATGTATGTAGCCCCCCTGTAGATATAGCCCACCCCTGTATATAGTGCTCCAGATATAGTCCACCCCTGTATATAGTGTTTCACAGATAGCCCACCCCTATATATAGCCCCCCTTGTACATATAGTCCACCCCTGTATATAGTGCTCCACTAGATAGTCCACCCCTGTATATAGTGCTCCACAGATAGCCCACCCCTGTATATACTATATACAAGGGTGGGCTATCTGTGGAGCACTATATACAGGGCTGGACTATATGTACAAGGGGGCTATATACAAGGGTGGGCTTTCTGTGGAGCACTATAGGGGGAGCTATTTGTGGGATACTATATACAGGGGTGGGCTATATCTACAGGGGGACTATATACAGGGGTGGGCTATATCTACAGGGGGACCATATCTACAGGGGGACCATATCTACAGGGCTGGGCTATACACAGGGCTGGGATATACACAGGGGGGCTATATCTACAGGGGTGGGCTATACACAGGGGGGCTATATACAGGGGTGGGCTATATACAGGGGGAATATATCTACAGGGGGCTATATCTACAGGGCTGGGCTATATACAGGGCGACTATATCTACAGGGGGGCTATATACTGGTGTGGGCTATCTATGGAGCACCATATACAGGGGTGGGCTATATCTACAGGGGGCTATATACTATATAGCCCACCCCTGTATATGGTGCTCTATAGACAGCCCACTCCAGTATATAACCCCCCTGTAGATATAGTCCCCCTGTATATAGCCCCCCTGTAGATATAGTCCCCCTGTATATAGCCCCCCTGTAGATATAGTCCCCCTGTATATAGCCCCCTGTAGATATAGTCCCCCTGTAGATATAGTCCCCCTGTATATAGCCCAGCAGATATAGTCCCCCTGTATATAGCCCAGCCCTGTAGATATAGTCCCCCTGTATATAGCCCCCCTGTAGATATAGTCCCCCTGTATATAGCCCCCCTGTAGATATAGTCCCCCTGTATATAGCCCCCCTGTAGATATAGTCCCCCTGTATATAGGCCAGCAGATATAGTCCCCCTGTATATAGCCCAGCCCTGTAGATATTGTCCCCCTGTATATAGCCCAGCCCTGTAGATATAGTCCCCCTGTATATAGCCCAGCCCTGTAGATATAGTCCCCTTGTATATAGCCCCCCTGTAGATATAGTCCCCCTGTATATTGCCAAGCAGATATAGTCCCCCTGTATATAGCCCCACTGTAGATATAGTCCCCCTGTATATAGCCCAGCATATATAGTCCCCCTGTATATAGCCCAGCCCTGTAGATATAGTCCCCCTGTATATAGCCCAGCCCTGTAGATATAGTCCCCTTGTATATAGCCCCCCTGTAGATATAGTCCCCCTGTATATTGCCAAGCAGATATAGTCCCCCTGTATATAGCCCCACTGTAGATATAGTCCCCCTGTATATAGCCCAGCATATATAGTCCCCCTGTATATAGCCCAGCCCTGTAGATATAGTCCCCCTGTAGATAGACACCCCCCGTAGATAAAGTCCCCCGTGTAGACAAAGTCCCCCCCGCAGATACAGCCGCACTTCTATTACAATTTAAAAAAAAAAAAAATATTCAAACTCACCTTATTCCCGCTCCCACGCCGTCCGGCAGCCATGGAGACCTGCTCTCTTCTGCGCAGGTCTCCTGAGGGTTGAACGCGGCGTCTATGAAAGGCGCTGATTGGCTGGGCAGGATGACTTTCCCTGCCAGTCAGTCAGCGCCTTTCATCGATGGAAGCGTCACTGGTACAAAAGGTACCAGTCGCTTCATTCGTGGAGAGGCGCTGAATGGCCGGGCACGGAACGTGCCCGGTCATTCATTGCTTCTAATTGTACCTGTGTCCTTGCAACACAGGTACAATTATAGTGCAGGAGGAGGGGGCGCTGGCGCCCCCCTCTGAACTGCGCCCGGGGCACATGCCCCGCTTGCCCCCCCCCCCTAGCTACGCCCCTGCACAGCAGACATGCATTGCAAAGCCTGAAATCTGCAGTGAAAAACTGCTGCTTCTCCACTGGCGGTCCTCCATGTTGCGGAATAAAAATTCTGCACCGCATCCCAAATTCCACACAGTTATTTTCCGCAATGTCTGAACTAAGATACCCAAAAGTATAGAAAACAATTGAATAACCGTCTGCTGAAGATTTCTACTGTGGACTGTCCGCAACGGAATTCAACAGCAATTCCGCCATGTCTGAACATGCCCAAAAGGAAAACACAAAATTGTAGGGTGTATTTTTCATTGGGTTTGTTTTTTTTTTTTTCTTTGTTTTTGGTAATTTCGTTTTGTTGCCTAAAATAATAAAGATTAGGCTAAAAGAAAAAAATGCACTGTGTATACAGTCCGCAGTGGAATTCTCCAGCGGCCGTTTTTTACAGTTGTTTCAATACAATTTTAGGAAAATTAGTTCAGACGTTGCGTAAAATAACTGTGCAGAAATTAGGCTGCGGTGCAGAATTTTCCCTCTGCAGCATGCTCATTATGTTGCGGAGAAGAAGCGGAATTTCACTGCGTATTTCAGCCTTTGCAATGTAAAAACTGAAATCTGTGGCAAGTCCGCTGTGATATCTGCAACATCTGAATTACCTGTCAAATATGCAAATGTTGGTGCAGATTCGTTGCGTAATTGCCCCAAATCTGCACCAACATTTGCAGCGGAAAAATCTGAAGTCTGAACATGGCCTTAGGCACCGATTTTCAGCCCAGATTTTACCCTTTGCAATGCAAAAGGGTGAGATCTGCGTCAAAACCGCAACAAAATCTGCGACAAATCCGCGTCTTTTGAACTCAGCCTTAGGGCACGTTCAGATGTGGCGGAGTTTTTCCGCTGCAAATGTTGGTGCAGATTTGGGGCAATTACGTAACAAATCTGCACCAACATTTGCATATTTGACATGTAATTCAGACGTTGCAAAAAAGACAGCGGACTTGCCACAGATTTAAGTTTTTGCATTGCAAAGGCTGAAATACGCAGTGAAATTCCGCTTCTTCTCCGCGACAGTTAGTGCATGCTGCGGACAGAAAATTCTGAACTGCAGCCTATGGTCCGCAGTGGAGTTTTCTGCAACGTCTGAACTAACTTGCCTAAAAATTTATTGAAACAAATGTAAAAAACGGCCGCTGGAGAATTCCACTGCGGACTGTCCACAGCGGAATTCCACAGCAATTCCGCCACGTGTGAATGTGCCATTATAGTACACCCCCGTAGGGGGCAAAAAAAAATCTGTTGCGGATTTTGCTACAAATTCATCAGTGATTCCACATCAAACATGCCGATTTTGCTACAGGATTTATTGCAGTTTACATCCCTTTCTTTGTGAGGAGTGAAATCCAATGTGAAAATCTGCAGAAAGAATCTGCACAACAATTTAATTTCCGCGTGTTTGCTATGTGTGAATAATATATCCTTAGGTTGTGCATTTTATTTTATTTTTTTAGCCAAAGATTTTATATTTTATGTTTTATATTACTACTCTATTTTGGAACCAATACCAGCATTGGTTGAAAAAAATGTAAAGAAATGCAAAATTGCATCAAAACTCTGCTGTGTGAATAAGGCCATTTGCAGTTAAACTAGAAGAGGGCTGAACTATATTTAGGTAGATTTTCCCTTTGTGTGTCTAGGAAAGCTGGGTGGCAGGCCATATTCAATATCACCCAGCTTTCCTAGACTGGTTTGAAAACTTGAATGCATAGAATTTGTAAAAGCCTTGCGGAAGAGGACAAGTTAGTTATTGTTGAATTGTTTTTTTTTTGTACTCTACTCTTATGAGAAATTGTTCTATTCCATTCCTTAGTGGAGTCAAAAAATATTTACATATCTGAAATACCCAGATACATATATATATATGTATATATATATATATATATATATATATATATATATATATATATATATATATATATATTCTATTGTAACATAATCAGTATTGTGACAGGAGACATCCCATGAGACAGATACATTATCACTTGGGAAAAGTGTCAAATCAGTAAAATGCTAAAATTTTGAATCTCTGAAAGTGGTACAATAAGGTCTTCCATCATTGCTTTGTGTCTGGTGAATGACTGGGCAATGGAAATATCACAGCAATAGTGATGCTTGGATCCGACAGCATTGAAAAATGTATTTATTATACAAGGAGGAAAACAATGCTTGTCCTAGCATAAATAATTTTTAATGGGATAGTTTATTCCCTCATCTTCTGACATTAAAGTGCTAATTAATGGAAAAAAAAATCCCCATGCATTATAATGAAAAGTTATCAGCTAGTAATTTTAAGAATTCCTAATAAATGTGGTAAGTATGGGCCAAAAGCCGCTTTCATGGAAAAAGACAAGGTTTGTCAACAAGGAAATATATATAAGATATTTTTCTATGTATTTAGAACCAAGTGATGGTTTGGTTGGAGGATTGTATACTGAAAAAATCATGATTGTTTAGGGCTGTTAATGCTTTATTTTCTAAATGATATTACAATGTTATTAAGAGAGAAAAATATTTATTAACTCAGGTATATGCCTCCAACAAATTAAATTACTAACAATATGTAATCAATAATTCTTTAAATATTGAGTATATTCTTTTTTGTTTAAAACATGTATATAATATTGTCTATAGCAGTGTGGCGGACAGGGGATATAAGTGGCTGACTTGGGTGAGTAGCTGTGCGTACTAAAAACATAATACTAATTGTATACAGATAATGTATAATGTTTGTTCTGTTCACAGATCTTCATTCTTGTAAGAATGTTTAATGTTCTTTTACTCAAATATCAGGTTTTTAAAATAATTTAGGTTTAGATTTTATTAAAACAAATTTGTAAAAATTGTGCATTTTTTTATTTTATGTTTATTACTATTTGTAAGAATAAGACAATCACACAAGAAAGGTAAAAAAAATAATAAAAAAAGAAAACAACCCCAAAGGGGCTCTGTTTCTTACTCACTCCCCCCCCCCCTTCAAGCACACTCAAATTTCACAAGGTCCCTGCACTTAAACATTTATTAATTTTATTTTTGTATTTAAAGAAGAAACACCTTGTATAATTGTATAAATAATTTATTCTCATATCAATATGTAATACTTTTCTGTGAAAATAATAACATTCTTCCCAATTAGCATTATCAACATTTCAGCTTAAAAACTTTGTCTACATATAAGCACTTTTAAAATAACATATTTTTATACAATATTTTTATTAATAAATATAAGTGTTCAAAAATTGTAATATATGTTACTTCAAAAATAAAATTCATTGTGCAAATAAATTGGCATTTAAATTAAGCAAATTATAAAATATTAGAGGTATTGATATATTATTTCTTACAAGGTGTTTTTAATTTTTTTAAACTCATTTTTAAGAATATTTTCATAACAGACCTTGCTGTAAACTTCTGTACTCCTATAAATGCTTAATACTGATTATATCCTAATATTAGACACAAAAGTATGTCTGACCCTCGAAAATTCAAATTCAACTAGTTCCTTAACTTATAATTCATTACTTTAGGAAAGTATTAGTTCATTATTTAAGCAACAATTGTGCATTATATGATTTTACTTCATTTTAATTTAACAAAATGCTAATAATGTAACAAAAACTGACCAGAAAAATATAAATATATTTAATATATTTAATTATTTGATCCTAATGAGTAAAAACAAGTGCATGCTAAGATAACATGTATTTGCAGTACATACTACAATGTATTTGTTATAAGATTATACATTTCTGTTTGCTCTATACTATTTGTATTATACTGTAATAACAGTTTGTGTGCGTCAGTAAATATTTATATGTCTCTAACATTTTAGAAAAGTTTTTAACAAAAATTATGAACAAAACTTCAGTATCAAGTTGCTGATTATTTTATGTCACTCGGAAAAGCTTTTATGTAAACCTGTGTGAACAATTCCCTGGAGTCTAGGCTTAATTTCAGTGATTTTCACACCATCTATCAATGTGTTGGTTATAACATTAACAGAAAGTGGACAGCCCTCTGTTTCCTAAAAAAAACAATAAAAAGGAGCACGTCTTTGCTCATTTACACAACTTCTTCTAATGGTGGGAAAGAGCTGAGATTAGTTTGTGCCTCCTGGCAGTTTAGGTGAAATCATCCTGTCTTCAATTGCTATTCATTATGCTCCCAAAGAGAAATGGAAATTCAGACTGTGCTCCTTAAACTGACGACAGATCATAAAATGCTGATTTAGATAAACCTTTGTAATGTGTAATGATGAGAAAAACCTGTGCTACAGTAGGTGGTGCACAATTCAGTGATATCCCAAGAATTGATTTCTGTATGCAGGTACGTGGCAGTTCAATGAAAGTTTAGTGTTCTGATGATATCACTAATCACATATTTTTATCACCATTTATTCTAAACCCATCCATCATATCTGCAGCTCTGCTTTGCTTTGCTTTGCTTTATAAAGTTGTTCCTTTTCTTTGGAATAGTATAGAAAAAATATGAGCTAATATGAATGTGTGAAAACTAAGAAGCAAGTTTAAACCTTTCATGACCCAATATTAATGTAAACTTTATTGAAGTCCATCAATCCATAGACTTTCATCAAACTTCGCTACTGTTGGTTACATAAGTATTGTGTTTACTGATAATATATAACAGTGTTATTTGTTTAATACACATTTTAATATATACACAAATATGGATCACTACACACAAATCAGGTTCTCAGTAAAATATTTTAATAATTTGTTTTTACCCACAATTCATCTAGGTGGCATTTTAAATTTATGGTTAGAATAGGTACAGAGTTAGTGGCTAATAAGTTATGGTAAAATGTATGTTTCCTAATAGTAATACAGAGCTCCAGAAAACGGCATTATATTGCAGGGGAATGAGTTAATTGGTGCACTCTAATCTTTTACTGTGAACATAATCATCATCCAGCAATTAATTACCACTCTAGGGGAAAGATATTGAGTTAATTACTACATTACCTTGTGGCGTAGCATATACTGGATTATAAGAAGAAATCACTAAAAAGAAAATACGGATCTGTAGAACCTTTGTTAATTTGTATGTTCACAATTTCCAATTTAATTGTAATAGTTTAATTCAAAACGGTGCAAGAAATAAACACAAGTTATGTTCAAATATTTATTTTTATTTGAAACAGAGCAAGTTCATAATAAATATATTTATGCTTATCAAGAATATCAAAAATAAAGACACACGCTCTCTTTGAGGCTAACAAAATAGTTTCAAGCAAATGCTCAAATACTAAAAGGTAGATAAAAGAAGAACAAAACAAAATGTAACAGATACAAATACAATGGTTTTGAATTGGGACCTTTTCTTGATCCTGGCACAATGTAGTATATAGACATGGGCTCTGTACACAGGAAGAGGACAGTGCAGTGCGAGAAGACCAAAGTGACCGTTTTAAACTGGACACCAGTATAGAATTTGTTTTAGAACTGGGAACAGACACTTCTAGAGTCTTCTATTCTTCTACTATGTACAGTCACATTGACACCGGAAATGTCAGATTAAAGAATTCACTCATAAAATCCTTGTTACAAGGAAAATTGTACAGTTGCAAGTCAAATATTCCACAAGACTTAGCATGCATGGGTCTTTTCAATTCTCCGGTGGAAATGACATACACAGGTATTGGACAATCTTCCACAGATTTGCTGTATAACATGCTATAGTAACTTTTTTAACTATTCATTTCCCTGAATATATTTACATTATGACAACAAACTTACATATAACATATTATCACAACAGTTCACCTAATCTTCAACTTTTTGAGATATTTAATCTTTATAAAACAAAAAGGATGGTGGGAAAACTAAACAATGCCATAGGAAAATAAAAAATAATGCATGCAAACAGGATATTTATTTGCATCATCATCCATCACCACCAATATATATTTATATTTGCAATAAATACCAATACATGAAAAGTGATATTTAGCTCTCAAGCATGTTATTGTATATACAGTGTATAAAATCATTTCAGTAAGTCCTTAGTTTCTGCAGCGATCCTGTTCAGGCTGCCTGATAGAGTAGACAGCTGTGGTGGTGGTGGTGGTGGCATCTGACAGATAGTACAAGGACATGGGAGGCCTGCCCAATGCTGAAAACTGCTGCCAAGTGGGAGTGGATGGGTCAATGTAGTTTTGAGCAGTGAATGTGCTGGTCTAATACTGCCAATTCCTGGTAATGATTCACAAAGGCCAGAGGTGTTACTAGAAGACAATGCACTTCCCAGGATGGGATGCACCTGATGGATGGCGTTAGGTGGGTGAACTGGGTAAGTGGCAGAATGTCCCACAGTCCCACAGTGAAATGCAGAGTGATGTCCCCCATAGATCTCACCCACTAGCCGCTTCATTTCCTCCAGTGAACTTGTGATCATCAAGATGTAGTTTCTTGCAAGCAGAAGAGTAGCAATTTTGGAAAGTTTTCTCACTGACGGTCCATGAGCATAGGGCATGACTTCCCTCAGGCTGTCCATGGCAATGTTCAGGTCATGCATTCTTTTACGCTCCCTGCCATTGATTTTCAGTCTCAGCTTCTGCACATCTTGCTCCGACGGTTGCTTTTTAATTTTATATTTGTTGCTTTCTCCTTCAGATTTAGAACTGTGCCTTGCAATGACTTCATCTGACATCTTTTGCATGTTGTCATTCTGTGTAGAGGATACAGAGTTCATTCTGCTGTCCTGGTGATGGTGGTGGTGATGATGATGATGAGGGTGGTGACCTCTGAGATACATCTCATCCATATCTGGAGATGAGGCTCTGCTGGACATTGAGCTGGAATCAGAATTCATTTTATGAATATTTTACCTTTAAAAGAGTTACTCGGTTCTTGATAAAACGTAGTTGTCCTCTGTCAGCTAAAGATAGAGAGAAGAGGGAGAGAGGGACTTTCTCCCTTAGCTCTTGCACGCTCCTCTTTCCTTCAGGTAGTCAATGTGAGCTGTGAATGCCCTGCACGAAGACTAAAAATAGGAGCATTTATAGAGCTACTGCAGAGGAGAAAGACAAAAGAAGCCCTCCTATCTATAATGGTCTTGTTAGGATGACGTGCCATTATTCAGGGCGGTGCGTTTGACTGTCCCATTAAGCAAGAGGCCCTATTCATATTCATTGTGATGCCACACTGGGACAACTTGGTCAGGAAAACACAAAACCCTGTGAGTGACAGACTAACAACACATTGGCCACTGCATGGGCTCCCCTTCACTAATTCCCACTAAAACAGCTTATTATGCATGTGTACAGCCCTATAAAAGTTGTATGCATCAACATTTGGACATATGATATACATAGATATATCTATATATATATATATATATCTATATATATATATATATATATATATATATATATATAGATATCTATATATATCTATATATATCTATATATATATATATATATATATATATATATATATCTGTCTAGATAGATAGATAGATAGATAGATAGATAGATAGATAGATAGATAGATAGATAGATAGATAGATAGATAGATAGATAGATAGATAGATAGATAGATCTATAGATATATATCTATAGATGTATATGTATGTATGTATAGATAGATAGATAGATAGATAGATAGATAGATAGATAGATAGATAGATAGATAGATAGATAGATAGATAGATAGATAGATAGATAGATAGATAGATAGATGATTAGATACACGATAGATAGATAGATAGATAGATAGATAGATAGATAGATAGATAGATAGATAGATAGATAGATAGATAGATAGATAGATAGATAGATATGAGATAGATAGATAAATAGATAGATAGATAGATAGATAGATAGATAGATAGATAGATAGATAGATAGATAGATAGATAGATAGATAGATAGATAGATAGATAGATGATTAGATACACGATAGATAGATAGATAGATAGATAGATAGATAGATAGATAGATAGATAGATAGATAGATAGATAGATAGATAGATAGATAGATAGATAGATAGATGATTAGATACACGATAGATAGATAGATAGATAGATAGATAGATAGATAGATAGATAGATAGATAGATAGATGATTAGATACACGATAGATAGATAGATAGATAGATAGATAGATAGATAGATAGATAGATAGATAGATAGATAGATAGATAGATAGATAGATAGATTTAAAACAGCTTATCATTCACTATTTTATATTTGTTTCATTTCAATAATTGACAATAGAAAGCATAAATGTGTGTGTGTGTGTGTGTGTGTGTGTGTGTGCGTGCGTGCGTGCGTGCGTGCGTGCGTGCGTGCGTGTGTGTGTGTGTATTTATATATACATAAAACGTTTTTTTTAAAAAGGAACATACAAAATGCAAAATATGAATAGAAGTGATATATCGTATTTGTTGAAATAAAAATTATGCGCAAAATAGATCTTAAAATAATTGTATATTATATATCACACACTCACTCTCACACTCTCATAATTCTATCAAGAAGAACTTAAAAACGACATTAAAACATTAAAATATTTGAGTTATTGGTTTGAAAAAATTTTAAGTAATGTATTAGTGATGTTTTTACAATTTCCAGCCGATGAGTGAATGTTCATTTGTTTTATGTATGTGTGTATAGTATGTGTGTATGTATTCATGGGTGAGAGAAGGTTGGCACTACTGAAGGATTCACGAATCAGTAAAGTATATAGCAGATTTGTTCAAGGGTTCCTTGTTCAATAGCACAGTCGACTGCGCTATTAATTCCGTCCAAAAAACGGAAACCTTACGGAACGGAGACAAACGGGAAACCATGGGAAACCAAGCTATGATTTCCGTTTGCCTTTCCGTTGATGGGTTCCTCTGACAAAAAACTCAGACGGAACCCATCAACGGAAAGCAAACCCTGATGTAAACAGGCCCTTAACTGGTTGCCGACACAGGACGAAAATGCTCGTCCTGAGCGGCGAGTACTTGGAGCATTAGGACGAGCATTCTCGTCCTGTGTGACAGCCATCTGTGCGCGCGATCGAGAGCGGGGCCGTGGCTGTTATACACAGCCACGGCCCCGCACTGACAGCGGAGAGGAGAGAAACATCTTCTCTCCGCTGTTAACCCTTTGAATGACGCGATGAAAGCTGATCGCGGCATTCAAGGAGAGGGGACTGCACATTGATTGCGTCACAGAAAATAACTGTGACACGATCAAAGCCCATAACTTGTATGGCCAGACAGCCCAGGGTCCATTGAAGGACCCCAGGGCTGTCTGAACATATTTCCTGTTGTTAGGGCATACTGAGGTATGCCCTAACAACTGCCTGTGTACGATCAGTAACAGGCTAATGTACTGGCATATAGATCTATGCCAGTACTTTACAGTTAAAAAATTAAAAATCAAAATGATAAATCCCTTTATGGAATTAAAAAAAAAGTTAAATGAATGTAAAAAAAATTTATGATAAATAAATAAATAAAAAGTAAAAAAAATACACAGAAATACACATTTTTTTTATAATAAAGAAACTTTTTAAAATATAAGTCCCAAAACATGAAATAATATAGACATATTTGGTATCGCCACTACCGTAACAACCTGTACAACAAATGTATAACATTATTTATGATGATCGGTGTATGGTGTAAAAAAAATAAAATAATTAAAACTGCACTCGGAACTGCTTTTTTTCTGCATTTTCGCCAAATTAAAACTTTATAGAAATTAAACGATAATGTATTTGTACCAAAAAAATGGTACCTACATAAAGTACAACTCGTCCCACAAAAAACAAAGTTTCATACAACTATGTCGTACAATAAATAAAAGAGTTATGAGCATCGGGATGAAAAGAGGGAAATATAAAAAAATTGTTCTCTCCTCAAGGCCAAAATTGGCCATATCCTTAAGGGGTTAAACAAAAATGGAATGATTGCTTTTAAACACAAGCGACAACTAAAATGTATCAGGCTGATATAAACTAAATTACTTACAAAATGACTTATGAGCAGTTTTATTTGTATACTATATCCTAATTCCTAACAATTCCTAACATTATTTTTCCCTATTTTAAATGATCACACTTTATCAGTTTGCTCAGCAAACACTAACACATTTCCAATTAAGCTATGGTAGAACTAGGGATTTGATACAAGAGATAGTTTTCTCCCTATCACAGACTTCATGTGTTCATCATGCCTGATCGCCAGAAAACAGT
Source organism: Rhinoderma darwinii (assembly GCF_050947455.1). Taxonomy (NCBI): domain Eukaryota; kingdom Metazoa; phylum Chordata; class Amphibia; order Anura; family Rhinodermatidae; genus Rhinoderma; species Rhinoderma darwinii. The sequence goes on from NC_134690.1 coordinate 259,148,163, forward strand.
TAGTGGGACGTGCGAGCCGCAACTCATGATGCAATGCCCGGAGACAGTGCAAGTCAGAGAGAGTAAGACTGTACTGTCGTAGGACACATGAGAATATTTGGCTGTTTTCTTAGTGCATGTGTCTGTGTGATAAGTTCTCTAAATGAAATGAAAATAAATAATTAGTTGAATAATATTGGAAGTTTACGGCTTTTAAAAGAGCACTCAGTGATTACCAGCTAGTGTGATAGTACTGAACACTATGTTGGGTGTCACTCCAAAATTTACAGGTAGTTGGGTTAATGTTTAAGAGATTATGGAGAGAGCGTGAGAACGTTTTATGTAAAGTTCATTACTATTCTACATTAACCCAATGGCTCTAAATATCTTTCTGTCTGAAAAATACTAATGTTTAATCCAGAATCAATATTTATTTATAATTTAGACAAAACGTTAAGGTTTGGAAATTGTTGGAATGTTCTTATTATTCTGCACAATCCAGAATGTGCAACAACCTGAAGGTTTCTGGTCCTAAAGCTGCAGGACTTAGGCCACATTAACATGACCATCTATGTTAGGTCCACATTTTATCCACTTTTGTTGGCAAAAATGGAAACCGATTATAAAACAGGAAAGTATGAACATTTTTGCTTAAAGGACAGTGCGTCACTTACATATTTAATGGTTGTGGCTTGAATGTATATGCACTGCATAGATGTCACGATGACATATTTCATACAGGTCATTTTGGCCTGCTACCAAAACATATAATGACCGAATTGTAATAGATTTAGATTAGCGTTGTATTGTCCCCCTTTATATCTTGTGGAGGTTGTTTCTAAGCATCCATTACTCCTTCAGTGAAATAAAATTTACTCTCCATTATTCTCCTTTTTAAAATCTTTTACATATTTATATTTACATATCTAGAATTAGCATAAATTGTTTCTACAATTCTGCATTTCCCCTGTACTCACTCTCTGCTTTTGAGGACTGTGGTATCTATTGAAATCTATGGACGCAATGCAATATTACATTTCCATTTAGCAGTGATATAAACTTATTTAGGAGGGTGGTCCTCTCTTCTCTATGGAAGAACAACCATTTGCAAAGTACTAGTACAAACTTTTGCATTTAACTACTTTAAGCTCTTGTAGTGATTATGGTCACACACAATTGAAAATTTTCATTGAGGAAATATGGTACCAATCTGGATCAAACCCGAATAATCCACAGCAGATAAGGCAAGCTGCGAATTTGAAAATTTCCATCTTGCCCTTAAATTTTCACAAATTTTTCTGCAGCGTGTAAATGAGATTTTGTGACACCCCTTTCACTTGCATTTACAACAAATCCATCGTGTGAGAATGAGCCCAATTTTTGAAATGTAGTGATACAGACTCTAATCAAACTTGAGCATATGTACTACAAAGTAATAAAACATAATAAATAATAAAGCACATATATAAAAAGCGTAACTTTACTGATGGTTTTTTTTGGGTGTTAAAAATGCAATTTGTAAGTTCACAAAAATGTTGCATGGATGTACGTGAATTTAGAACAATTACTGCAATTTAGAAAATCCTTCTACAAAGTTTACCTGGTCTCAGGTAGGTTGGCCTAAATATATTTTTATTTTTTTAATAGAAAATGCACTTTAAGCATTTTTCACATTATACCCCGCTGCCAAGTTAAAAACTTTACGCCACAAGGAAAACATGCAAAAAAATAAGTTTATAGAGATTTTACATTATACTTCAAAATCTATGACCATTCAAAAAAAAAAAGCAAAAAAAAAAAAAGCAAGTCTTAAACAGTGTTTCCTATGTTTAGTTAGAGATTGTAATAGAACATCGTATGACGGGGATCCTGTATCGAAAGTTTAATCTGTATAGCAGTTTTGCTTCCATAGCGAAATTCCACCATTTGAGACAGATTTATGGAAAGTTGCTCGATATTTCATGCATGTTGCATAACCTAAACAGAAGGGGGCTTGTATGACAAGTAAGTCCGGCTGTATTCATAATGGAAGTAAGGATAGATGATAGATAGATAGATAGATAGATAGATAGATAGATAGATAGATAGATAGATAGATAGATAGATAGATAGATAGATAGATAGATAGATAGATAGATAGATAGATGATAGATAGATGATAGATAGATAGATAGATAGATAGATAGATAGATAGATAGATAGATAGATAGATAGATAGATAGATAGATAGATAGAAAAAAATAGGCGGACTCCTCCAGCTCACCGTTATGTGGGTCCAGGTATGGACTGCGCTCGGATCCTACGTGGCGGCACACGATGTGGATAAACAGAACAGAAGACATTTGATCCAGAGCTGATTGATTTAAAAGGAAACGACGTTCCAACTTTATTTGTACAAATGGTAAAATCTGACAAATCACCTGTCCTTAGTCATGGCACAATGTTAGATAGATAGATAGATAGATAGATAGATAGATAGATAGATAGATAGATAGATAGATAGATAGATAGATAGATAGATAGATAGATAGATGGATGGATGGATGGATGGATGGATGGATGGATGGATGGATGGATGGATAGATAGATAGATATGAGATAGATGGGTAGATAGATAGATATATAGATAGATAGATAGATAGATAGATAGATAGATAGATAGATAGATAGATAGATAGATAGATAGATAGATAGATAGATGATAGATAGATAGATAGATAGATAGATAGATAGATAGATAGATAGATAGATAGATAGATAGATGATAGATAGATAGATAGATAGATAGATAGATAGATAGATAGATAGATAGATAGATAGATAGATAATAGATAGATAGATAGATAGATAGATAGATAGATAGATAGATAGATAGATAGATAGATAGATATGAGATAGATAGATAGATAGATAGATAGATAGATAGATAGATAGATAGATAGATAGATAGATAGATAGATAGATAGATAGATAGATAGATATGAGATAGATAGATAGATAGATAGATAGATAGATAGATAGATAGATAGATAGATAGATAGATAGATAGATAGATAGATAGATAGATAGATAGATAGATAGATAGATAGATAGATAGATAGATAGATAGATAGATGAGATAGATAGATAGATAGATAGATAGATAGATAGATAGATAGATAGATAGATAGATAGATAGATAGATAGATAGATAGATAGATAGATAGATAGATAGATAGATAGCCTTACTTTTAGAAAAAGGCATGGGAAACTGACCTGCTGGCAAGTGATTAAACAATTGTGCCATTTCTTTTGCATAGGGAGATTGTTACATGACTTGTGAGTAGAGTTGTATAATCTGACCAGGAGAAAGTTAAAGATTTGTTGCTCAGAATCGTTCTTGATACTAAACTGCACGCTAAAATGTAGATCATTTTAAGGCCTTATTAGTTTCATTAATTGTAACAAGTTTCATTACTTGCTTCAAGCACTGTGCACTGTTTTTATACATAACGTTCCTAAATGTATTTTAACTATTTATTAGTCCTTTGTTTTTAGTGGCAATTGTAGGATTGAACATAATTATCACCATCTTTTGATGAGCCTCTTAATGTGATCAAAACATTTCTTCTGTGTATCCATCTGTCTCCAGCTGTACTGCCTCATTTATACATTTATATACACTTATCACTAGCAGTTTCAGCAAATGCGAGGTGGCACTTTATTGTGTGAATAATGAGCTCATTAAATTCCTATTTCTTTATACAAATTTTTGGATCCTTTCTTTACCCAATGTCATCATAGATTTACAATTCCATTCATCTATAGACTTAACACCTATCAGTCAAGAACTTAATTACCTTAGAATCCAATATAATAGATTAAATATACATTTGACTACATTTTCGTTATGTTCATACTTTCTACTTATATCTTTATTTACTGTCCCAAGTGGAACACTTTTTTAGTACATGTTGATGGTATTTTACTGCTATATCAGTTTTAAGTAATATTTATCACAGTTTCATAAAACTGGTAATTATTACATTTTTATCTCTTTAGCTGTATACTAATTAATAATCCAATGTTGATTTACTAATCAGTGAAATATAACTAAGCAGCTAGATTACTAGAATACCTTGTAACATAACAAGAATGAAATACAATTTGAAAAATTCTCTTTCAAATTAAAATATTGTGAGATTTTATTACTTAAACTCCAATTTAGCTTTGTATGTAGGAGAAGAATAAAAAAACAAAGGTTCAGTGCAAATATTTTATTATTTGAAAAAAAGCAAGTTCATAATAAATATATCCATACGTTTAAACAGTATATAAAAAAATAAAAACACACACTCTCTTTAAAGCCTAATAAAATAGATTACAGCAAATGCATAAGAACTACATGGCCAATAATGAGAAAAATCAACAAAAATTCAACATTACAATTCAAAATTGTATGCAATACGAAATTGATAGGAATGTTCATTTTTGTATGGGTGTTTTTTTTAAAACTTTGTCACTGCAATGATAAATACATTGACCAAGTCTCTATATATGTGAACAGTCACATTAATTAAATCCTTGTTACAAGGAAATATGTTTGGTAGCCAGGCAAATGTTTCCACAAGACTCACTCCTAGCATGCATGGTTCTTTTTTTACGGTTCTCTGGTAGAAATGACACATACAGATATGGAACAAACTTCCACAGATGTCATGAGTAATTGGCTATACAGTTTAATCCTAATCTCTGAATATAGTTACATTAAACATTTACATATAAAACATTGTATCCAACTAAACTTTACCTTGCTGAGCTGTTTTTCATGATGACAGTACTAAAGGTGCAGAAAATAAAGAAGCATGCATGCAAATCGGATTTTGTGTCTGAGTCTTCCTGAATACCACAATATATCACATATATACATTTATAGATATATGCAGTTATTCAAATTATCTGAAAAAGTTTGTTATAATTGGGATTATTACTTTAGCAAGTCTTTGCCTTCTGTAGTGATCCTGTTCAGGCTGCCTGATAGAGTAGACAGCTGTGGTGGTGGTGGCATCTGACAGATAGTACAAGGACATGGGAGGCCTGCCCAATGCTGAAAACTGCTGCCAAGTGGGAGTGGATGGGCCGGTGTAGATTTGAGCAGTGAATGTGCTGGTCTAATACTGCCAATTCCTGGTAATGATCCAGAAAGGATGGATGTGTTATTAGAAGACAATGCACTGCCGAGTATGGGATGCACCTGATGGATGGCATTAGGTGGGTGGACTGGGTGAGCGGCAGAATGTCCCACAGTCCCACAGTGAAATGCAGAGTGATGTCCCCCATAGATCTCACCCACTAGCCGCTTCATTTCCTCCAGTGAACTTGTGAGCATCAAGATGTAGTTTCTTGCAAGCAGAAGAGTAGCAATTTTGGAAAGTTTTCTCACTGACGGTCCATGAGCATAGGGCATGACTTCCCTCAGGCCGTCCATGGCAATGTTCAGGTCATGCATCCTTTTGCGCTCCCTGCCATTGATTTTCAGCCTCAACTGCTGCACATCTTGCTCTGACAGTTGCTTCTTAATTTTATATTTGCTGTTCTCCCCTTCTCCTTTAGAACTGTGCCTTGAGAGAAGTTCATCTGACATCTTCTGCATAATATCATTCTGGGTCGAGGAAACAGAGTTCATTCTGCTGTCCCGGTGATGATGGTGGTGGCCTCTGAGATACATCTCATCCATATCAGGAGATGAGGCTCTGCTGGACATTGAGCTGGAATCAGAATTCATTTTCTTACTTGGAAAAAAATGTACCAGGCCTTGGTAAAACTTTTTAGAAGATGAGTGAGAACAGAAGTCTTTGATGTCCTCTCTTCTCTGTAAGCAATATTGATAGAATGATGGAGAGAGGGACTTTCTCCCTTAGCTCTTGCACTCTCCTCTAGCCTTCAGGTAGTCAATGCAAGCTGTGAATGCACTGCGCACAGGCTGAAAACGGGAGCATTTATAGAGCTACTTCAGAGGAGACAGACAAAAGAAGCCCTCCTATCTATAATGGTCTTGTTAGGATGACGTGCCATTATTCAGGGCGGTACGCTTTGACTGTCCCATTAAGCAAGAGGCCCTATTCATATTCATTGTGATGCCACACTGGGACATCTCGGCCATGGACCATCCAGAGTCAAGGAAACACAAAACCCCCTGACTGTCAGACTCAAAGCAAACTGACCACTGCAGGAGCTGCCTAAAACTCCCTCCCTAAATACTTAGCTCATTATGCATGTGTACATTTACAATTTTTGTAAAAGAATATAAGACAGAGACACATATACAGCATAAATGAACTCACAGTATGTTCCAAAACATTGCTATAAATACTAAAATATCATTCAATTTCGTATATTTCTATAGAATTACAGTTTATATTGCTATAAAATTAATTATTTTCTTGAAATATTGACCTATTTTCACATATATAAATTCTTCATTATCAAATGTTCAAGCACTTATACCACTGTTTACTCATGAAATAAAAAGTAGAGCTTTGTAGTATTTCCTGAAATGTGCAGACTTTAATATGTTAAATATTAGATAGATATAGATTAGATAGATAGATGATCGATAGATAGATAGATAGATAGATAGATAGATAGATAGATAGATAGATGGATGGATGGATGGATGGATGGATGGATGGATGGATGGATGGATGGATGGATGGATGGATGGATAGATAGATAGATAGATAGATAGATAGATAGATAGATAGATAGATAGATAGATAGATAGATAGATAGATAGATAGATAGATAGATAGATGATTGATAGATAGATAGATGATAGATAGATAGATAGATAGATAGATAGATAGATAGATAGATAGATAGATAGATAGATAGATAGATAGATAGATAGATAGATATGCGATAGATAGATAGATAGATAGATAGATAGATAGATAGATAGATAGATAGATAGATAGATAGATAAATAGATAGATAGATAGATAGATAGATAGATAGATAGATAGATAGATAGATAGATAGATATGCGATAGATAGATAGATAGATAGATAGTTAGATAGATAGATAGATAGATAGATAGATAGATAGATAGATAGATAGATAGATAGATAGATAGATATGCGATAGATAGATAGATAGATAGATAGATAGATAGATAGATAGATAGATAGATAGATAGATAGATAGATAGATAGATAGATAGATAGATAGACAGATATTATATACTATGCCAGGTACGTGATATATTAATTAAGTAGGAAATAATAAAACAGCAGATTCGTTTATGCCCTCAAAAATTAGTTTGTGCCCAGTATAACCAAGTATTGATTCTCCCAGTGCTTTGTTTTATTCACTTTTTTAGTACATTGATCAACAGTAATTGTGAATTTTACTTAGTTTAATAATTTTTATGATATTTTAGTGTAAAAATAATATATCAAATCTTTTCAGGATGGAGGTGTTCGCTCGACTCACTGTGAAAAATGTGTTTTCTCCCATGTGTACATTCAGAACATATCTATATTCACACTTCATTCAAGAATAGTAATGGTTGAAAAGATTAAAATAGTGAACAATTTTCAATTGTATATTTGATTCATTCAGCAATGTATTATCCGAAAAGTAGCCTAACATTTTTCAAAATGTATTTTCAAATAAAACTTAATATAGTTTATGTCCAAGGATTATGTTCAATTGGTAGATCCCTTGTTTTCATTTGCTTTGCGCATAGCACACTAAAAACAAGATTTCCGAGAGGAAGTTGAATGCCCATGGGCTACACTTCTAGAAGAAAAACAGGCATAACAATAAGTTTTGCAGCGGTAGCATTCAGAACCCGGACCTGGTGCTTAATGGTTCCCAATAGACACCAAGTTACCTAAGAAGACACCAGTATTATAAATGGCACATGGTAGGTGGGCGCCCTGTTACAGATTTTGCATTGGGGCCCAGGCGCTTCAATTTATGTCTCTAGGAGATAGCATATATTTGTTTATGCTTTTGAATTGTAATTTAAGGGCTATGTACACCTTTATATAGTTTTTTTTTTAATTAAATCAATGTTTTTGTGATTTTATGCACTTTTTGAATTGTCAGTTGAGCTGAACTGACGGCTCAGCTGAGAGTGGGTCCCGTGTGTCTCTGCCACACTGAATCCACCTAATATCGATCACATCTAAGTTGTTATAGATATTAGGTGGTTCCTGTGTGTCACCGAGCCATCAGTTCAGCTAAACTGACGGAATCGGCTGAGAGAGAACGATGCAGCTTCTATGTATATAGGATACATGGAATATGTATCGTAGAAATTAAAGAAAATATCATTAAAAGTAAATTCAAAAAGTGTTTAAAAACACAAAAAACATTGATTTAATAATAAGAAAAATAATTCAAAGGTTTCCATAGCCCTAAGACGTGCAAAGTCTGTGGCAATCTAGCAGTGTTGTGCTTACCTACACAATTCTGTACCACTATATACAGAATAGGTGTATTTTTCATGTGAAGTTCATTGTGTTGTAATGGCTTCGACTAATATCATTATAATATTATATAATTTTTTTTAAATAAAAATATTTGTGTGAAGTCTATAGTATGTGGTGAGCTTAATATTTTTGGGATTAGCAACAGACACAACAAAGTTAGTGACACCACTGGATCTACAACTGGCAGTATGGTTGGTTATGCTGGTGGTGGGCATTGATACCTCCCAACACCTGAGAGATGCCAGCTGTCCCCTAACACTGAAGTGTGGAATTCTTGGTATTAATTTTATATTTCCTTCCCTAAACTGTTTATCTGGTCCCTATATAAAACATTAGCAGTTTCTATGAATATAGTTTTATAACGTGTAATTTTGATTCTTGTGCACATAATGTCCACCGAGGTTTGTAGATTTTTAGCATGAACACAAGCGCATCTCTAATGACAAATTCATCCATTTTACTGCACAATTGTAGCGTCCATGGCCGCAGGCAGTCGGGCTTACTCACCTCCCGACGCCCGCAGCCATGGATTCGTGAGCGCTGGTCCCCGTCTCCCTCCTAGGAGACGCCAGCGCTCACTTCCCTTCCTTTCGGCTGTGTCCCGTAGGGTGCGCGCGCACGCTCGCACCCGGCCTTAAAGGGCCAGCGCGCGCAAATAGGAAGTCGTCATCATCATCATCAACTGCCACGATTTCCTGGTCTATAAGAAGGCCCCAGGCCTTCTAATCCTTGCCTGAGCATTGTTAGTCTATCCCAGTCTGTCTCGCAAATGGTCCCTTAGTGTTTCCCCGTTCCAGCTGTTACCCGTGCCCTGTTACCCGTTCCTGTATTCCGCATTGATCCAGTTCCTATGCCTACCAGCGTTAGAGTCGTGTCTTCTGCCACGTCCAGTGTTTTCTGCCACGTCCAGTGTCGTTTGCCACATCCAGTGTCTCCTGCCACGTCCAGTGTCTCCTGCCACGCCCAGTGTCTCCTGCCACGTCCAGTGTCTTCTGCCACGTCCAGTGTCTTCTGCTTCATCGCATACTTCCCGCCACGTCTGGCGCCACCTGCTGCACCAGCCTCCATCCGTGCTGTAGCCACAGCCACCGTCCGGACTATTTCAGGTACCCAAGAATTACTGTCTGCCATTGACTTTCGCATAGACTGTGACCTGGTCAGCTGCCTCCCCGCTACGACGGAGCGGCCTAGTGGGTCCACATACCCTGTATCCGTGACAGTACGCTCAGGCCATGGAACCCGCTGGCCAGCCCAAGACTGCAGTCCAGAAGATTCAGACAGAGATGCATGACCTACACACACATCAGGATCAACTCCTTGAGGCGGTGAATTCTATCATGGTCCGCCTGGATCTACTCGCTGTTCCACCTCCGGTTCTTCCTCCTGAAGCTGTTGCTGTGCCACTGCCCATTGCTCCTCCTGTTTGTCCCGGATCCACAGTTCCTCTGCCTCATCCTCCTCGCTACGACGGTGACCCCAGAGCATGTAGAGGATTTCTCAATCAATGCACGGTGCATTTTAGGCTACGGCCTCATCTCTTCCCCTCCGAGGAGGCCAAAGTGGCGTTTATTATTTCCCTCCTCGCTGGCAAGGCCCTCGCATGGGCGAACCCAATCTTGGAGCAACAAGGACCTGTATCCGCGGACCTAGCCTTGTTCCTGCAGTCCTTTCGTGCCGTGTTCGAGGAGCGGGGTTGAGCATCCTCTGCCGCAGCCACTCTGTTGTTGACCATCAAGCAAGAAGGCTCCACTGTAGGGGAGTATGCTATCTCTTTCCGTACCCTAGCAGCCGAGCTGGCATGGAACAATGAGGCACTGGTGGCGGCCTTCTGGCAGGGACTGTCCTTTCACATCAAGGACGAACTGGCAGCCCGTGTCCTTCCTTCTACCTTGGATTCTCTCATCCTGTTAGCCACCCAGGTTGATATGAGAATCCGGGAGCGCTCTCATCCACAGACCAGCACCATCAGTCCAGAGACCACTATTGTCCACTCCTAGTGCGCTACCTGAAGAACCCATGCAGGTAGACAGAGTCCGGTTATCTGAACAGGAGAAGCAGCGCAGACGCTCCTCTGGACTATGTATATATTGTGGCCTCAAGGATCATTTTGTGCGCCAATGCCCACAGAAACCGGGAAACTCCAGTACCTAGGGTTGATTGGAGAGGCAACTCTAGGTGGAACGTCTCCAAATGTTAAAACCTCTTCCAGATTATCGATTCCTGTGGCTATCGTCACCGGAGAGACATCACATCCTTCCTCCGCCTATCTGGACTCTGGAGCGGCTGCTAATTTCATCCAGCAGGATCTAGTGGATCGTTTTCCTCTACCCACAGTCCGTCTGGAGAGACCCCTGGCTGTTGCCTCCGTGAATGGTCTACCATTGCCTGATCCGATCATGCTCATCACAGAGCCGTTGACACTACGGGTCGGAGCTCTTCACTCAGAACAGATCACCTTGCTGGTACTACCCAAGGTTATCAATCCTATCCTGCTGGGTCTGCCATGGCTCCGTCTACATACCCCGACACTTGACTGGAATTCTGGAGAGGTTCTTCAATGGGGTTCCAGATGCCATAGCCGTTGCCTGTCACAAGTCCGTCCAGTTGTGCCCCCTCTGCCTCAGTCACTTTCCGGTCTACCATCTCAGTATGCCAGTTTTGCGGATGTCTTTTGCAAACAAGAGGCTGAGACGTTGCCTCCACATCGGAATTATGACTGTCCCATTGAATTGGTTCCCAATGCTTGTCTTCCCCGTGGACGAGTATATCCTCTCTCCTTGCCAGAGACTTTATCGATGTCAGCCTATATCAAGGAGAACTTGGAGAGGGGTTTTATTCGAAAAACTTTCTCCCCGGCCGGGGCAGGCTTCTTCTTTGTTAAAAAGAGAGATGGAACTCTTCGACCCTGCATTGACTACCGTGGTCTCAATTAGATCACGGTCAAGAACAAATACCCGTTGCCACTTATTTCCGAGCTCTTCGATCGCATACGAGGAGCCAAAAATTTTTCTAAGCTAGATCTGCGGGGGGCATATAATCTAATCCGGATTCGCCGGGGTGACGAATGGAAGACGGCATTTAACACCCGCGATGGGCACTACGAATACCTAGTGATGCCCTTCGGACTGTGTAATGCTCCCGCAGTATTTCAGGAGTTCGTTAATGATATCTTCCGAGATCTCCTCTATATGTGTGTTGTAGTTTATCTCGATGATATTTTAATTTTCTCCCCAGATCTGATGACCCATCGGAGGCATGTTCATCAAGTTCTTCTGCGACTAAGAGAGAATCGCTTGTACGCCAAGTTGGAAAAGTGCACCTTTGAAAAGAGGTCTTTGCCCTTCCTGGGCTACGTCATCTCGAATCAAGGCCTTAAGATGGACCCTGAGAAACTAAAGTCTGTCCTGGAATGGCCACGTCCTCAAGGCCTAAGGGCCATACAACGGTTCCTGGGATTCGCCAATTTCTACCGGCAGTTTATTCCGAACTTTTCTTCTCTGATGGCTCCCATCTCTACCCTTACCAAGAAGGGTGTGAACGCCAAGGTGTGGACTCCAGAGGCAGAGTCCGCATTCATTAGCCTCAAGAAAGCCTTCACTTCAGCTTCAATCCTCCATCACCCTGACGTGTCTCGGCAGTTCTCACTAGAAGTGGACGCCTCCTCTGTTGGTGCAGGTGCACTTCTGTTCCAGAGGAGCTCCAAAGGAAAGGCAGTGGTATGTGGCTACTACTCAAGACTGTTTTCTTCTGCTGAGCGCAATTACTCCATCAGAGATCGGGAGCTACTGGCTATCAAATTGGCCCTGGAGGAGTGGAGACATCTTCTAGAAGGCGCAGCTCACCCCATCCTGATCTTCACCGACCACAAGAACCTCACCTACCTTCAGTCCGCTCAAAGACTAAATCCCCGTCAAGCCAGGTGGTCGCTGTTCTTCACCTGTTTCCAATATCTGCTCCACTACCGTCCCGCTGACAAGAATGTGAGGGCCGATGCCCTGTCCAGATCATTTGAGACGGAAGACACGGTGGAGTCCCTTCAGACAATCATAGACCCATCCTGCGTTGTCACCGCTAATCCTCTGCAGCTTAGAAATATCCCTCCGGGGAGGACTTTTGTTCGGTTTTCAGACAGAAAAAGAATTCTCCGCTGGGGACACAGTTCTAAACTAGCTGGGCACGCTGGTGTCCGTAAAACCCAAGACCTGATTGCCCGTCACTTCTGGTGGCCCACGCTACCTAAAGATGTTCTGGACTTTGTCTCTGCTTGCTCGGTGTGTGCCTCTAACAAAGTGACTCACTCCAAGCCTGCCGGCCTGCTTCAACATCTGCCTGTACCCAGTGCCCCCTGGCAGCACATCGCAATGGACTTCGTCACAGACCTTCCTCCCTCAACAGAATGCAACACCATCTGGGTGGTGGTGGACCGGTTCTCTAAGATGGCACATTTTATCCCGCTGACCGGCCTACCTTCTGCTCCCCGACTAGCGAGTCTCTTCATTCAGCACATCTTTCGCTTGCATGTCTTGCCTCTTCACATTGTGTCCGACCGGGGGGTTCAGTTTACCTCAAAGTTCTGGAGAGCCCTCTGTAAACTCCTGGATGTGAGTTTGGACTTTTCCTCTGCCTATCACCCCCAATCCAATGGGCAAGTTGAGAGGATCAACCAGATCATGTAAAATTATCTCCGCCACTTCATCTCTTCACAGCACGATAACTGGGTACAGCTTCTTCCATGGGCCGAGTTTTCATACAACAACCACACAAGTGAGTCCACCACTTCCACTCCGTTTCACATCGTGTACAGTCAACATCCCAGAGTCCCTGTGTCGACTTCATCTCAGGTACCCACTGCTGACTCTGCATATGGGGACTTCATGCAAATCTGGCAACAGACCCGGCCCTCTATTTTGCTGGCAGCAGATCGCATGAAGCCAAAGGCAGACACTAAGAGAAGAGAGCGCCTCAGTATCTTCCAGGGACTAAAGTCTGGCTGTCCTCTCGGAACATTCGCTTGAAGGTACCCTCATACAAGTTCACTACCAGGTTCCTTGGTCCTTTCGAGATTCTGCAAAAGATCAACCCTGTCTCCTATAAACTGCGGCTGCCTCCTACCCTCAGAATCCCTAACTCCTTCCATGTGTCCCTCCTGAAACCAGTGGTCCTGAACTGCTACAGCAAGACTTCTAGTTCCACAGTTGCCCCCAGCGGTCCTTCTGATGTATTCGAGGTAAAAGAGATACTGGACTGCAAAAGGGTAGGAGGAAGGACTTTCTATTTGGTGGACTGGAGAGGGTTTTTTCCTGAGGAGAGGTCCTGGGAGCCAGAAGAGAACCTCAGCGCTCCTGCTCTTATTAAAAAATTCCTCTCTCGCTCTGGCCCCAAGAAGAGTGGGCGTAAGAAGGGGGATACTGTGGCGTCCATGGCCGCGGGCCGTAGGGCTTACTCACCCCCCGACGCCCGCAGCCATGGATCCGTGAGCGCTGGTCCCAGTTTCCCTCCTAGGAGATGCCAGCGCTCACTTCCGCTCCGTTCGGCTGTGTCCCGTAGGGTGCGCGTGCACGCTCGCACCCGGCCTTAAAGGGCCAGCGTGCGCAAATAGGAAGTCGTCATCATCATCAACTGCCACGATTTCCTGGTCTATAAGAAGGCCCCAGGCCTTCTAATCCTTGCCTGAGCGTTGTTAGTCTATCCCAGTCTGTCTTGCAAATGGTCCCTTAGTGTTTCCCTGTTCCAGCTGTTACCCGTGCCCTGTTACCCGTTCCTGTATTCCGCATTGTTCCAGTTCCTGTACCTACCAGCGTTGGAGTCGTGTCTTCTGCCATGTCCAGTGTCTTCTGCCACGTCCAGTGTCGTTTGCCACGTCCAGTGTCTCCTGCCACGTCCAGTGTCTCCTGCCACGTCCAGTGTCTTCTGCCACGTCCAGTGTCTTCTGCCACGTCGTGTCTTCTGCTTCATCACATACTGCCCGCCACGTCTGGCGCCACCTGCCGCACCAGCCTCCATCCGTGCTGTAGCCACAGCCACCGTCCGGACTATTTCAGGTACCCAAGGATTACTGTCTGCCATTGACTTTCGCATAGACTGTGACCTGGTCAGCTGCTTCCCCGCTACGGCGGAGCGGCCTAGTGGGTCCACATACCCTGTGTCCGTGACAACAATGAGCAATGCGGAGACTTCTGTTTTCTGTGGCTGCTGTGGGGCGCTGCATGGAGTATTGTCAAGAACTGCTTGGTATTTCTTTAAAAAAACACTCCCTGGCAAAGAAAGTATTGATTTATACAGATGACTGGGTAGTACAGCAGTTGGTGCAGCCATACTGTAAACAGTATATAAAATGAGATCTTCACATTGTAAAACTTCAGGAGCGGGAGAGCATCCCATTGCTTGGCAAACATTTTTGCAGAAAGCTTGTTTTTATGTTTGGATTTTCAATTTTTCCCTCCAAGCACATTTTGTTATCTTCATTTTGCCAATGTTATGCTACAGGTATTTTACTGTATTAAAAAAAAAAAAAAGCATAAATATCATGATGAATACTGCAGCTGCATTCAGTTAATATTCTTCCAGCCAAAAGTGACATTCTATTCTAGAGGTGTAATAAAAGCCAATAGATCTAGATCCTAATAACTACTATAAGGCAAAGTTTTGTTCATTTAAATGTAGGTCTCAATATCTCATTAAAGGTGTTGTCTAGTGAAATAATATTGATGTCCTATCAGGATAGGCGATGAATATCTGATCGGTAGTGGTCCGACTCACAGGACCCCCGACAATCAGCTGTTTAAAGCGGTTGCAGCGTTCCGTTATGTACTGCTTCCCCTGTACAGCTCCATACTGCACAATTCAATTGCATTCATAGCGGTGGAGCACAGTATTATAGCTTTCTCCCATTCACTTGAAGCTGTAAGCTGTGAGCTAATGTACAGATGTAGCCATCTTTATCCAATACACAGTGGCAAGAAACAGTGGCAAAAAACTTGACTTTTTCAATGACTTTTCAAAGGCTTTTGTAGTATGATTTCACGCTGCAGCAAGTTATCAGAGTCAAGATAAACTTGGCTATATCTGTATGTATCTTTTTAGCCATTATCATTTCAACAGAATACTTTGGCAAGCAAGCATATGTGTGACAGCTATTTCAATTTCACGATTTCATTTACAGACAAACATTTTCCCAAGGTTATATTAGTTAGCTTTCAGAATATAAAACCATAAATGTGTTATTTTTTTACCTCAAAATTTGTAAGTATATTGCCACAGCTCGCATTAATACTGGGCTAAGAGATTCTTAACTTTGTGCAACATGCTTCACTGCTATCTGCCAAAGCAATGGGAGTGCTCCTTCTACGATCCACTTCTCTTCTCTGGGTTTCCCATTGCATTACTATGAGATTAAAGTAGAATTCCACCCTTATTTTAATTCTCACATGTCAGTGATACATATCAGAAGATTACATCACGGGGGTTCTGTGAATTGGGACACCGATAGATTCTCAGAACAAAGGTTTGCATGTTTTACCAAAGCTTCTGAATCCCTTTTGTGCAAGAAAGCAGTAAAAAATTCTAACACAATGCTACTTCAGAATTGAAGTTTATTTCAATGGTCCCTTTTTTTGCATATATACTGTACAGAAATCTCTGTCGTGCCAAAGATTCCAAGTTTTGGAAAAATATCTAACTATTGCCAGAGGTTCCAAGTTCATGGTCCCCCAATGATGTCATCTTCTGACATCTCTTACATAATTTAACCATATATACCTACAGTACGACTAAGTAAGG
This sequence comes from Rhinoderma darwinii, assembly GCF_050947455.1. Lineage (NCBI taxonomy): Eukaryota > Metazoa > Chordata > Amphibia > Anura > Rhinodermatidae > Rhinoderma > Rhinoderma darwinii. Next base: position 259,164,402 of record NC_134690.1, read on the forward strand.
TCTAAGTTACAGCGACTCATACTGCCCACCACAAAGGCTATATATAGCCACAGGACGTCTAAGGGAACGTCATTTTCTTTTCCAATTCAATACAATTTAGTTACAAAACTTTAGGATAGTATTAACAACAAATGTAAATTTCCAAGATACAGAGAAAACTGAAGTTCAAGTCCTAGTCGGGGCTTCTTGCAGAGTCCAGCATGGTGGCAGAAGCTAGCCATGGTGTATGAGTGATCTTCAGCGGCAAACTGTCCTGTGTCTCGTCCTCCAAGTCATTTTAATATATGTTTTTTTTTTCTCTTTTTATGGAGTGCTGAAGCGTTTCTGCTATGTAGCCCTGAGCCTGTGAATGTTGGAGGATTATACAGATAGTAGACTGTTTATCTTTAGTTACCACATCCACTATGAGTAAAGCACGCAGGCCTCCTCATGCGGGTGCTGAAATGCAAAGTGAGCGCTCAGGCCCCTTTCTCTCTCTTGGTGGCATTTGAAAGTGTAAAGCTTTGAATACCAATTGCTTGAACTGGACATATGTGAATCTCCTCTAATCCTACTAATCCGGTCCCCAAGTGCTTCTTTGTATGTGGATGCAACACACATAGATCTAAGTAAAAGTGGTCATAATCCTGGAAATGTGGAAAAATGTCTCAGTGTGAGAGATGGGAGAGGGTAAAGCTCCCTGGCAGAGGGACCTGCTGGATAATCTATTGTATGTTGAGGGAATCAAGGGGGAGACCTGACGGAACCCTCTCACCTCCCCTGAGCGGCTGGAAGGAAAGGAAACCCACCCAGCGGGCAGACTCCCCCTCAAAAAGCTACAACACACAAGATCAGAACCACAGAATGCAGATAGCATCTCTAAATGCTGGGAAATTCAACCACAGGCAGCTTTTAGCTGTGGGACCACAGCAGGTCTCCGGCTAATGGCCTGATTTCATTATCATTTCCCTTACAGTCTCCAGTCAGTAGTAAGCAACAATGTCTGACATTACATCACCTCCTGGCAAACTGTAGATCTCATGCCTCAACCACACAGTCACTAATTCAATGAAAATATCATGACTTGTTACATATTGTAAGCCATAACTTAAATATTCAGGAAACATTCTACAAGAGCACAGATAAAGGTGAAGAATCTTGTTGGGAATATGCTACATCATTACTCTACTTCAAAATCCTCAGTACGTGGCATTCATACTTTTACCTTGCTCACTAAAAGCAGGGGATTTAGTACAAAACTGTGAGAGTTAATATGGGCCAACAAGCCTTCTGAGAATAGCGTGGTACCTAATGCCACTCAGGCCTAATAGCGGCTTATTTAAGTGCTAGTATAGCATAAAGATATCTATTTGCCACATTTCCACAATTTTCTAATTCCGCTTCCCCAGTATAAATTTTCTAATGCTTGTGATTTATTGTTTTGAATATTATTATTAATAAAAAAATAATAATAACTATCTATCTATCTATCTATCTATCTATCTATCTATCTATCTATCTATCTATCTATCTATCTATCTATCTATCTATCATCTCATAAATAAAAAACTATCTCATATCTATCTATCTATCATCTATCTATCTATCTATCTATCTATCTATCTATCTATCTATCTATCTATCTATCTATCTATCTATCTATCTATCTATCTATCTATCTATCTATCTATCTATCTATCTATCTATCTATCTATCTATCTATCGTCACAGCTGTGGGGTATGTGGACCCACAAGACCCCCTCCTCCGTTGCGAAGAAGCAGCTGGCCAATCAATAGTTAATAGTCTCTCAGACATGAGTACCTGGGAGGATGTTCAGGCAGATGCTCGGAGTCGCAGACACGTCGTGGCACAAGTGATGCTTGGCATGGCAGATGACACCAGACGTGGCATATGACACCAGACGTGGCAGATGAGGCACACATGACTCCAGCAATAGGCTTAGGAGCAGAAACGAAATGCAGCAACAGGATACAGGAAGCAGGAAATGAGAACACTGGGAGTAGGATATAACCCAGGGACCATTTGCATAAACTAACACAGTAATACAAAAATTGCTTAGGCAAGGAGAGGAAGGGGAGAGCCCTTTTTAAAGTCCAGCGTGGTACTGGGTTGATTGGGAAACTTTAGACAGGTGTGCACGCTAGCCCTTTAAGACCAGGAGTGCATGCGCACCCTACAGGACACAGGAGAGCACAGCAGCCATGTGTGTTGGCGTCTCTGAGAAGGGAGACACCGACATTACGATACAGTCATGTGGTCACGGCTGCCGGTAAGTGGGACATGGGCGACCGCGGCATAACATCTATCGATCTATCTATCTATCTATCTATCTATCTATCTATCTATCTATCTATCTATCTATCTATCTATCTATCTATCTATCTTCTATCTATCTATTGATCTCATATTTGTCTATCTATCTATCTATCTATCTATCTATCTATCTATCTATCTATCTATCTATCTATCTATCTATCTATCTATCTATCTATCATATATGTATGTATCATATAGTTATCTATATAAACTATCAATCCATCTATTTTTTATTAATATTATTATCATCATCATCATTTTCATCATCACTATCTCTCTATTTGTCAGTATAATCTATCTTTATTTTATTATTATCATCATGCTCATAATTATCATAATCATCACTATCTATCTATCTATCTATCTATCTATCTATCTATCTATCTATCTATCTATCTATCTATCTATCTATCTATCTATCATATATGTATGTATCATATAGTTATCTATATAAACTATCAATCCATCTATTTTTTATTAATATTATTATCATCATCATCATTTTCATCATCACTATCTCTCTATTTGTCAGTATAATCTATCTTTATTTTATTATTATCATCATGCTCATAATTATCATAATCATCACTATCTATCTATCTATCTATCTATCTATCTATCTATCTATCTATCTATCTATCTATCTATCTATCTATCTATCTATCTATCTATCATCTATTTATTTTTCTCTCACACTTTCTCTCTCTCTCATTCCATCCTCTCTCTTTTTGTCTCTCATTCTTCCCTCTCTCTCTCTCTCTCTCTCTCTCTCTCTCTCTCTCTCGCTCTATTAATCCTCTCATCCTCTCTACCTAAAATTAAGAAGTCACAGCACTCCAGAATGCTCCAGTGCATAAAAGTTTTTTTCTTCCATGTGACAGTGCCTTTATCAATCCTTGCAACATCCCGGTGGGTACCTGGTGAGGGCCTGACTGGACAAGTCACCTGGGTGCTGGGATCCCTAAGAAGCCTCAATATCTCGGTCAGTGTATTTAGATATAGGGCTGGGGCAGAAAACTCAATCTTTGATCTTCTCCAGGATGGCAGAAAGACTAGCTATGACAATATCAAATGTAATTACAGCAGTGGTGGGATGGATTGCAGTTTCAACAGTTGCACCTGAGTTAATATCACTATTAGGGTTTGTTCACACGCAGTAGCAAAATACGTCTGAAATTACGGAGCCTGAAAACTGCTCCTGATTCTCAGAAGTTTTTTAACAACTCGCGTTTTTATTGACGTATTTTATGGACGTTATTGGAGCTGTTTTTCAATGGAGTCAATGAAAAACGTCTCCAAAAACGTCCCAAGAAGTAACATGCACTTCCTTGAGACGGGCGTCTTTTTACGCGCCGTCTTTTGACAGCGACGCGTAACATTACACCTCGTGGGAACAGAACATCGTAAAACCCATTGAAAGCAATGGGCAGATGTTTGTAAGTATAATGTAGTGCGTGTGAACATACCCTAATTGTCTTACATTTGAGTACTTTTAAGCCAAAACCACATCTCATGTTTTCTTGTTTAGGCCTCGTGCACACTTCCGACAACGTTTACTCGGCCGTTTTTGACGGATCCGTGTGCCCGGTTTAGCGGCCGTGTGCACTCCCGTGTGCACTCCGTGTTTCTGTTTCCGAGCGCCGAGCATGGAACTGTCCAGGGTGCTGAAAGAGTTAATGGGCTGCACTGATCGGCAGTAAGACTTTCAGCACACTGGACAGTACCATGCTCGGCGCTCGGAAAATACAATTTTAATTAAATTTAAAAAAAGTTCATACTTACTTTCCTCCTGTCCGGCCTCCAGCGATGACATTTCATCCATTTCACCGCTGCAGCCAATCACAGGCTGTAGTGGCGGTCACGCACGTCAGGATGACGTCAGAAGGCCGGCCTCCAGGGATGACGCTTCATCCCACGTGACCGCCTCTGCAGCCAATCACAGGCTGCAGCGGCCTCTGCAGCCAATCACAGGCTGCTGCGTCAGAAAGGAAGGTCGGACTGGAGGAAGAAGAGGGACTCGTCACCAAGACAACGACCGGGTACGTATGAATTGCTTTTTATTTTATTTTTAATCAGCAGCCTCTTTTCTCTATCAGTGATTGTTAGAGACAAGTGGCTGCTGCCGATTAGTGTAATATTTTGGTAATGTATTTCTGCCCGGCCGTTGCTAGGCTACGGCTCCGTCACACACGGACGGCACACGGATGCCTTCCGTGTGCCTTCAGTTTTTTTGACGGCCCCATTGACTTGCATGGGCCTCACGGTCACGGAATCTCGGACCAAAGTAGGACATGCTCTACTTTGGATCGGAATGGAGCAACGGGACCGTCAAAAAAACTGAAGTGTGCATGGCCCCATTGAAATGAATGAGTCAGGGTGCTAGACGTCAGAAAAACAGCTAGCACCCTGAAGGAAAACACTGAAGTGGGCATTATAGTGTTTTGTGTTTCATGTTTATTTTTTTTATTTTTTTAAAAACTGTTTCCCTTTAATAACCATATAAGCTATTGATAACCATATAACTTACATTCAGTATATGTAGTTCTTATTGGCAGTCTTTACTTTTGAGTTTTTCTCCACACAAAAATACCCATTCTAGAGAATATGCTGCCGTTATTGTCATGCTGAGATTTAGTTGACTACTTTATGAGCATCTTGTAGATAGTTAACCACTTTATGGTACATCGTTTCTAAAGTTTCGCCAACAATGTTCTAGTTTTTTCTTGTTGGTCAAGTCATATTGATGTCAACCACAGTATGAACTTCACAAATTATCTTAAGCAAGCCTGACATGATTTATTATTACATACCCCCTTTTTCTGTCTCAGTCCCTGACTTCCTGTGTCCTATATATCTACATTCAAAGGAGGAATGCAATAAAATGCTGTTTTAGCCAAAACTTGTGATCTTTCACTGTTTCAACATTTCTTTGAAACTTAAAATTAGTGACTTAAATATTTATATGAACTTGTCCTCATTAACTTACTAATTAGCAAGTTCTTGTTTGATCATGAAGTTCATTAGAAATAGCAGCTGGAACATTGCTTTAGTATGGCACATCAAAACCTATGATAAAAGTGAGAATTAATATCAATATCATTTCCCTGTTGTTTGGAAATCTTATGTGCCCAATTAAAAAGTCCACTGAATGGACAAAAATAACATTTATTTAATAAAGACAAATTTGTCCTAAATAAAAGTTTTAGTGGCCTCAATGTATTATAATACCCGTGTGCTTTTCTGATACCCATGGGACTTAGTTAACCAATGTGGGGAACATACAGATATACAATGACGGCGACATTAAGCACAGACATACATGGACATTATATGGGATTCAATAACTTGACAAGAACTATAAATCTTCAATGCAACTATTCAGGGTGTTTGCATGACTCTACAAATCGATGAATTCGCATCTTTACAGATTTTCCAATGAGGTTATTCACAAAGGATTTTTTTTCTTGTTTGTTAATGTTGTCAGGGTAACTTCCTTCTCCCTGTTATCTCACACCGAATAACCACCTCTGTAAATTGAAAGCTGAATGCATTCATGGAAAGAAGTACACCACACAGACAAATGCTGGTAGACATCTTTCTCTTAGTCAATCAGGAAGCGAACTGCCCTTTATTCAGAACAAAGAAACACACAGAAAAAACCCTCCCTAGGGATGTGGGAGTGCCCAAGCCCCCACCAGCTTCTCAGCTGCAAATTCTTATGCACACTCTTCTTGCATTCCAGGGGGCGGTGTCTTCCATAGGTGTGTCCAACATGAACAAATAACTTGTTATATATATATATATATATATATATATATATATATATATATATATATATATATATATATATATATAACAAGTTATTTGTTCATGTTGGACACACCTATGGAAGACACCGCCCCCTGGAATGCAAGAAGAGTGTGCATAAGAATTTGTATATTACACAAAGAACTGAAATGTATATACATATGTGTGAGGATAATATTTTTGCAAACAATATACATGGTAATGATCCCTGACAGTCCCCCCTAAAAATATTATTACTCTATCCCTGAGTCTTGCCTAGCAACCTACCACTGACCACTCGAACCAGGCAGGTAGGGGTTTTGGATTTCTTCACCAGCTTGAGACGAGCTACTCCTTATAAGTAACCCCCCTTTGTACCTGGACTTCCAAGGTTTCGGAATTGTCCTAACTTTCCCTATTCTCCTCAGGATACAGGATGGTTGTCTTATCATCACTTTTGAGCATGTTTTGACCATTCACAGGCCAACTCCTTTTGGTTTTGGTATTTTTAAATTTGCCAAAAATATATATCCCTGTATCCAGGTAGATACCATAAACAAGTGTTTTGACTTACGCTAGAGGGAAGAAAATGGGAGCAGTAGTCATTGGTTGATGACTTCCTTCTCCTTGCATTTTTTTTATACTTATTGTAATGAAGGGGGTAGGGAAACGGACAAGTGAGCCCTAATCTACCCGCCACTCTGTCCCTGCCTACTTGCAACGACCCGCCCTAGGCGACGGGGTACAACTGGGCGGCGGTCCCTACGCTCAGTAAGTGCACGAGACAAACAGACAAGGGTACACAAAGCAAGGGAAATGGGGCAGTTGCCCACGGCAACACCGTGAGCAACAAGAGTGGTGAACGAGCCGAGTCAAACCAGGAGTGCACGAGGTACCAAACGCAGAGCAGCAGAGTAGTCAGTAAGCCAGGGTCAGTATGGAGCAGGATCAAATAGTTAGAAGCTGTAGCTGGGCCAGGAAACCACACGAGAAGAATCACAAGCAAAGGAGGAACAGGAAAGGCAGGTATAAATAGACAGAGGGCGGGAGCTAGCTCCGTCTGGCCAGGCTGCGATAGGCTCTCCCACTCCTAAGCCTGCCTTCCTGAGTGGTGGAAGATGGAGTCAGTCTCAGAGACATAGACTCAGGTGCAGACTGATTACCTATGGGCGTATACACAGAAGTTGTGCCTGGCAGATCCTTTACACTTACAGCACTTGATCGTTTGCTCTTACAATTCACATCACCAGTGTTGAACAATTTCTATTCGTATAATTATCTCACATATTCCATAAAGTATCTCCAAAAAAACAACACTTTAATGGTATCAGTATTAATAGAACTATAGAATTGTCTGGAGAGTAAAGTTGGGCTCTGTTCACATCCGCATCGTGGCTTCCATTTATATATATATATATATATATATATATATATATATATATATATGTATTTTTTTACACAATTAATTTGTATTGAAAGCGTATACAGTTTTCAATACAGTGAAATAAAATGGTAAGTCAGTATGAGTAGAGCTTAAGCAATTTCTCTTAGCACATGCAGTAAAAAAGTAGGAGGAATATCCAGATTTTTAAAAAAAAAATTTATATAAATAATAACAAAATTAAATTGTTACATGTTTAATGTGAATGCTCAATTTTCGGAAATGTATTCTGCTGACAGTATTGCAGGCGTATGTGAGGAATTAGAATTTTCTTACAGTCCTGTAGGTTATAATCCTAAGGAAAAATATTTTTATCATAAGAACATAATATAGCATTGCAATGTATGTTATATAAATTGTAAATTGGCGTGGATCTTCAGTTTAACACGCTGATTATCATTAGAGAGATTTTAATGAGGCAAATACGTTGCTTGTGCATGTTTCATAAGAACCCTCTGTACTGAAGTTTTCATTCCTAAAGGCTGGGTACTCCTTTGCAACAATTTTTTATTGCTCTAAAGTGTTTACATCTTCTGAGCAGACCTATGTGTACTTATAGTTACAGTCTACAAACAAATCCTGTGTAGTCTGATCCTGCAGTTATACTCCATTCCATCTGTCCACTACTTTCTGCTAACCTTCTGAATGTATGTTACTAAGACGTAGGGGACAGATGGAAGGGAGTTTGACTGCAGGATCAGACTACACAGGGTTTGCGTTGTAGTCTGATACCATGGAGACACATAGGCCTGCATAAGAGCTGTAGACACAAAACTGTAGAAAATTTCTAATATAGACTATTGAAGTTGTTTCATTTTTATGTGTATTGTAAATGCATTAACGCAGCAAAATGGATTGCAAAGCTGCACATTGCATTTAATGCAAGAATATGTCTGGGATGTAAGAAGTGTGTCTCTGTAAGTAAAGTATATTCTATATGTATTGTATGTGTATTATACTATTTCTTGTATCTTTCTCTCATTTTGTATAGTTGGATATAAATTGTATTAGTGACCAATTTGCAGCAAATCAGAAGTAAAATCCGAAATTAGACCTCATTTGGATGGTTTTTGAAAGGACGTACAAATAATTAAAAAAAATTACTAAAGTTGAGGAAACAGCTAGATCACTATTGACTAATAAAACTAAATGGAATATAACTTTGATAATGTGAACAGCACAAATGTTAGTAACCACTGAAGAGATCTCCTGCTTACATGCAGACACTAGATATGAATGATTAATCTAGTTTTGTACAATGCCCAGCAGGAGCTTAAGCCTCTGTATAAACATTTAACTCCATTTCCCATTCTACCCCACCATATGAATTGGGTGAAATTGTATTGATGAGCTTGCTTTGATGTGTGTGATTCTTTAAAATGCCATAGATTAATAGACTTCAATCTCAACATCTGTTTGTATATATTCCGCATGCACTTGTATATATACACACAAACATATATATATATATATATATATATATATACATATACTCATACACAGTGTATATATATATATATATATATATATATATACACACACACATATATATATATATATATATGTACATACACACACACACACACACACTCTGTGTGTGTGTGTGTGTGTGTGTGTGTGTGTGTGTGTGTGTGTGTGCGTGCGTGTGAGTGTATATATATATATATATATATATATATATATATATTTATACATAAATATATTTTTTTATACATATATATAAATATATATATATATATACACATATACTCATACACAGTGTATGTATATATATATATATATATATATATATATACACACACACACGCTGTGTGTGTGTGTGTGTGTGTGTGTGTGTGTGTGTGTGTGTATATATTTATACATAGATATATATTTTTATATATATATGTATATATATATATATATTTATATTTACTAGAAACAGTACCCATCGCTGCCCAGGTATAAAGTGCCAGTCTGTCTGTGTGTTTATTGGATTTGTTCCAAGGGTGCCTAGGAGGCCAATCCATGTTCCCTTGATTTTTTGTTTACGGGAAAATCGCTAGTAGCCCTATATACCTCGGCAGTTACACACTGTTTATTTCATTTTTAACCGCCTAAGTACCTAACAGCAAAACTGGTAGGAGATGGAGTCACAAGACTCTATGACAGAGCCTGTTGATAAACAACATTGGCAGTTTTATTGCCAGGTTCATAGAAATAAAGATTTTTACCTGATCCAACTCTGGAGCAGGTGACATACAATTGTGATTCAATAAACAATGACAATAAACATGGGCAGTATCTACAGGTGGCACTGTGGCACTATCTATCTAAATAAATGCAATAAACAATGGCAACTTTAATGGTTTGAGCATTGAACCTGCCTGGACACTGACCAGGAGGTGCCTTATCTGATAACAACCTTATAATTGATGTCAAATCACATTTCTGATAATAAAAGTGAAAAACTGACAGGCAAGTTAAAGTGTATGTTCACAAATGCCAGAAGTCTAGCAAGCAAAATGGGGGAGCTGGAGGCCTTGATACTGGAAGAAAATATAGATATAGTTGGTGTTGCTGAAACATGGCTGGACTCTTCACATGACTGGGCTGTAAATCTACAGGGTTTTACACTTTTTCGGAAAGACAGGACAAATAGGAAAGGTGGTGGTGTATGTCTGTATGTGAGAAATGATATGAAGGCGAGTGTGAAAGAGACAATAGTGGGTGAATACTGTGAGGAGGTTGAAACCTTGTGGGTGGAACTAGAAAGGGAGGTAAACACTGAAAAAATTACTTTTGGTGTAATCTATAGACCCCCCAATATAACTGAGGAGATGGAAGTTCAGCTATATAAACAGATGGAGCGGGCTGCACAGGCGGGTACTGTAGTGATAATGGGAGATTTTAATTTCCGGGATATTAATTGGTGTCATGGTTCGGCTTCAACTGCAAAGGGGAGACATTTCCTCAACCTGTTGCAGGAAAATTTTATGGGCCAGTTTGTGGAAGACCCGACTAGAGGTGAAGCTCTGTTGGATCTGGTCATTTCTAATAATGCAGATCTTGTTGGGAATGTCAATGTTCGTGAAAACCTCGGTAACAGTGATCATAATATAGTTACATTTTACCTATACTGTAAAAAACAAACGCAGGCTGCGAGGGCAAAAACATTTAATTTTAAGAAAGCCAATTTCCCCAGGATGAGGGCTGCAATTCAGGATATAGACTGGGAAGAACTAATGTCAAATAATGGAACAAATGATAAATGGGAGATTTTCAAATCTACTTTGAGTTATTATAGTGCAAAATTTATTCCTACAGGTAACAAGTATAAACGACTCAAATTAAACCCCACATGGCTTACACATTCTGTGAAAGGGGCAATACATGACAAAAAAAGGGCATTTAAAAAATACAAATCTGAGGGTACAGCTGTAGCCTTTGTAAAATATCAGGAGCTTAATAAAATCTGTAAAAATGTAATAAAATTAGCAAAAATACAAAATGAAAGGCAGGTGGCCAAGGATAGTAAAACAAATCCCCAAAAATTCTTCAAGCATATAAATGCAAAAAAGCCCAGGTCTGAACATGTAGGACCCCTAGATAATGGTAATGGGGAGTTGATCACAGGGGATCAAGAGAAGGCAGAGTTACTAAATGGGTTCTTTAGCTCTGTATATACAACTGAAGAAGGAGAAGCTGATGTAGCCGGTGCCAGTGCTGTTAATATATCAGTTGATATACTGAATTGGATGAATGTAGAGATGGTCCAAGCTAAATTAAATCAAATAAATGTGCACAAGGCCCCGGGACCAGATGGGTTACACCCTAGAATTCTTAAAGAGCTTAGTTCAGTTATTTCTGTCCCCCTTTTCATAATATTCAGAGAATCTCTAGTGACTGGTATAGTGCCAAGGGACTGGCGCAGGGCAAATGTGGTGCCTATTTTCAAAAAGGGCTCTAGGTCTTCCCCGGGTAATTATAGACCAGTAAGCTTAACATCCATCGTGGGGAAAATGTTTGAGGGGCTATTGAGGGACTATATACAGGATTATGTGACAATAAATAGCATTATAAGTGACAGCCAGCACGGTTTTACTAAGGACAGAAGTTGTCAAACTAACCTAATCTGTTTTTATGAAGAGGTGAGCAGAAGTCTAGACAGAGGGGCCGCTGTGGATTTAGTGTTTTTGGACTTTGCAAAGGCATTTGACACTGTCCCCCATAGACGCCTAATGGGTAAATTAAGGACTATAGGTTTAGAAAATATAGTTTGTAATTGGATTGAGAATTGGCTCAAGGACCGTATCCAGAGAGTTGTGGTAAATGATTCCTACTCTGAATGGTCCCCAGTAATAAGTGGTGTACCCCAGGGTTCAGTGCTGGGACCACTATTATTCAACTTATTTATTAATGATATAGAGGATGGGATTAATAGCACTATTTCTATTTTTGCAGATGACACCAAGCTATGCAATATAGTTCAGACTATGGAAGATGTTCATGAATTACAGGCAGATTTAAACAAACTAAGTGTTTGGGCGTCCACTTGGCAGATGAAGTTTAATGTAGATAAATGTAAAGTTATGCATCTGGGTACCAACAACCTGCATGCATCATATGTCCTAGGGGGAGCTACACTGGCGGATTCACTTGTTGAGAAGGATCTGGGTGTACTTGTAAATCATAAACTCAATAACAGCATGCAGTGTCAATCAGCTGCTTCAAAGGCCAGCAGGATATTGTCGTGTATTAAAAGAGGCATGGACTCGCGGGACAGGGATGTAATATTACCACTTTACAAAGCATTAGTGAGGCCTCATCTAGAATATGCAGTCCAGTTCTGGGCTCCAGTTCATAGAAAGGATGCCCTGGAGTTGGAAAAAATACAAAGAAGAGCAACGAAGCTAATTAGGGGCATGGAGAATTTAAGTTATGAGGAAAGATTGAAAGAATTAAACCTATTTAGCCTTGAAAAAAGACGACTAAGGGGGGACATGATTAACTTATATAAATATATTAATGGCACATACAAAAAATATGGTGAAATCCTGTTCCTTGTAAAACCCCCTCAAAAAACAAGGGGGCACTCCCTCCGTCTGGAGAAAAAAAGGTTCAAGCTGCAGAGGCGACAAGGCTTCTTTACAGTGAGAACGGTGAATTTACAGCAGGGACAGTAGATGGCTTTAAAAAAGGGTTAGATAATTTCCTAGAACAAAAAAATATTAGCTCCTATGTGTAGAAATTTTTCCTTCCCTTTTCCCTTCCCTTGGTTGAACTTGATGGACATGTGTCTTTTTTCAGCCGTACTAACTATGTAACTACTATATGTAACTATGATTGTCTGAGGGCATTTTTTTCCATTGCTGAATTAAACAGATTAACATAAGGATTATGCTGATATAGCATCTCCTGTAATTTAAGTATGGTTTCCTGCTTGGTAGCTGGGAAATTTCCATGGCGGGCATTAAGCCCTATTCACATGGCTGGGATAGTCGGCCGCAGTAAAAACAATATACCACAAATGGGTCTATTCACATGGCCCGATTTTTTGACGGGCCATCAAAAAATGGAACATACCCTATTTTGGGCCGTTTTCACGGCCGCACGGCTCCCATAGAAGTCTATTGGGCCATGTAAAGCACAGCCGTCACTTGGATGTGAACCGAGTGACAGCCGTGCTTTCTGCCACTCGCTCTCCTCCTCCTCACAGTGTGAAGTGCATGTGAGGAGGAGATTTTTTTGCTGTAGGTAGTGCCACAGCCCCCTTGTAGAGAGAACCCCCCCCCCCCATAGATGGCACCCCCCTGTAGATAGCGCTACTGTAGCTCCCTGTAGGAGTGGAATCCCTCTGGCCGGGGATTCCGATCCAGGATGGAGCCACTGATGTCACATCAGGGGCAAGTCCTGGAGTGGAATACCTGGCCAGAGGGATTCCACTAGTACAGGGAGCTACAGTGGCGCTATTTACAGAGGGGTGCCATCTACGGGGGCTGTTATATACAAGGGGGCAGTGGCACTACCTACAAGGGGGTTGTGTGGCACTATCTACATAGGGCTGTGTGGCAGTATCTACATTGGGCACAGTGGCACTATCTACAAGGGGGGCACAGGGGTAGTATCTACAGGTGGCACTATCTACAGGGGGCTGTGGGGCACTATGTACAGGGGGCTGTGTGGCAGTATCTACAGAGGGCAGTGTGTGGCATTAAATTCATACATTTTTAAAACGGACAGGGAAAAAATGGATGCAAAATGGGTCAAAATCGGTCGTTAAAAATGGACAGACGGCCCGGAACAGATGCAAAACGGATGCAATATGGAATGCAATACTGACGTTTTTATCAGCTGACACTGGTTCCCTGACGTGTGAATAGAGCCTTAGCCTCTTCCTGATCATCACCACACATGAAGTAGATCTGAAGGAATGCATGTTCCTGATTCACTGCTGGCAAAAGAGATCCAATGAGATGGGATGTCAGCCCTTGTATCTTAAATGTTGGAATGAAACCACTCTCTCTGATTTCAGTTGTTTCAAATTAAGTCATGTGAAAACAGTTGCTATAACTTTGGATTTTGCTAAGAAAATATCTTGATTCAAGGCTATCGCCTGTAAGCAATGACTTGAGTGGTTCCGGATGAGTTGGCAAGTCGGGTATCTGTACATTGCCTCCACAGCAGCACATACCTTATGCATCCTTGGAAAACTTTAAGGCACCACAGAACGTGCATGGAATTTCCATTTTTGCAATCATAAGGAATCTATGTTGGCAATAGGTTATGGTTGGATCATAATTGAATCATGCATGAAAGCCCACTCTTTAAGATATGCTCTATTAGCTTGCTTTCTGGCCTGGGTTTTGGCAGATGTCTCTGCGCTTCAGAGAGCCATCCATCTGATCTGTTGCTGAGAAAGCCAGGGTGAGTTTGCTGAGGAGTTTCAGCAGCTCGAGCTGTAGTAGGACGCATTTGATCAGCTTGCAGTCTCTGCAGCTCGTGATACAGCTTTTCCTCCTGACCATTGGAGACTTCCTGACAATTAACGGTGTTCTTATTAGCCGCATTTTGTAAATTTAAGTTAATGGTTAGTTGAATAAAAATTTGTTTAGATCCTGAAGGTTTAGTGGCTGGCTTAGAAGCCAAGTGCAATAAAGTTTAGAAATGTGAAATGAAAATACTGAAAGATCTCACCCCAGGATCTAATATAATAACATCTTAACAATTTTTCAATCATCACTTATCTAGGACCTAGGTATCCAGCTATTCCAAACAAGTTGTCAGCACTGCTGCACAACTTTTTTAATGGGAGACATCAGGTGACATTTGCAGAGTCTTCCATCAAAATACCATATAGGTCCTACATGGTACCTTTACGGGTTCACCATTTTTTTTCCCAATTCCTCTATGCAATACTTCAGAGGATATGGATTTAGAACTTTATTGATCTTTATTGATCCAACATCATAAACATGTAGAAAGTTACATTCTAGGATTGAATCAAACTAGCAAAGAACATTTACATTTGTAGATTGTAAGTTATACTTATGTACATTATTCGCCCCATTGAATTGATGATGGATTGCTTAAATACAAATGTATGCACTATTGAGCTATTTAAAAACTGCAAAAAAAATTCAATTTATACATATTCATAATTGGTTATAGCTTAAAAGGTTTTTTGTTCTCATCAAGACATACATATGTATACACGCACGCACGCACGCATGCACCCACACACATCAGCCATAACATTAAAACCACTGACAGGTAAAGTGAATAACATTGATTGTCTCATTACTATGGCATCTGTCAAAGGGTGAGATATATTAGACAGCAAGGGAACAATAAGTTCTTGAAGTTCATGTGTCAAAAAACAGGGAAAGTGGGCAAGCATAAGAATGTGAGCGACTTTGACCTGATTATGATGGCTAGATGACTTTGTCAGAGCATCTCCAAAATGGCGAGGTGTTCCCAATATACAGTGATTAGTACATACCAAAAGTGATCCAGGAAGGAAAACTGGAGAACCGACGACAGGGTCATGGGCACCCAAGTCTCATTGATGCACGTGGGAAGAGGCTAGGCTATCTGGTCTCAGTTTGATGCACTTGGAGCTGCATAACTGCAGACCTGTCAGACTGCCCATTCTGACCTCTGTCCACCAACAAAAGTGCATACAATCGGCTCGTCAGAATCAGAACTGGACCATGGAGCAATAGAAGAAGGTGTTATGGTCTGACAAATTAAGTTTTTCTTTACATCATGTGGACTACCAGGTGTGTGCGCATTGCGTACCTGGGGAAGAGATGACACCAGATTTCACTATGGAAAGAAGGCAAGCCATTGGATGCAGTGTGATGCTCTGGATCATGGTCCGCTAGTAAATCTCAGGTCCTGCCATTTATGTGAATGTTACTCCACCTACCTAAACATTGTTGCAGACTAAGTACACCCCTTCATGAAAACAGTTTTTCCTGATGCCAGTGGCCTCTTTCAGCAGGATAATGTGCCCCACAATACTGCAAAATTGTTCAGGAATTATTTGAGTAACATCTAATCGAGCATCTGTGGGATGCGCTGGAAAAACAAGTCTGTCCATGGAGGTCCATCAACGCAACTTATATATATATATATATATATATATCTATATTAATACATATATATATATAAAGAAAGCGGCACCGCCTGATGTAGTATCAGGTGCAATTCCTCAATAGACCAGTGTACTTTAGGAGTAGCAAAAAATCCAAATATGATGCAGCAATCCAATTATGTGAGGAAGTGAAGAGTCCTTTTATTCCCTCAAATGCAATGTTTTAGCCCTACTCCATGCTCCACTGCTTGAGAAAGGCCCCATGGAATAGGGCTAAAATGTTGCATTTTAGTGAATCAAAGGACTATTTACTTTTCCTTTGTCACTATAACTGGAGTGCTGCCTCATATTTGGATTGATTAAATAAATATATATATATATATATATATATATATATACATACATATATATATATATATATATATATATATATATATATATACACACACACACTACTCAACATTGAAATTGCAACACCAAGAAGGAGAACTTTTGGAATTTTGGAAATCACAGGATCGATAGACATGTTAATTATATGCAAATGATAAAAAGAAATTGTTGAAGGGAAAGAAGGGGTAGGAGGAAACCTCCAGCTCACCAGCTCCACGTTCTTGTGTTCGGATCTCGCACGGATCTCCGCGACGGCACACGGTAGACTATGCAAGAGAAAGAAAGGTAGGATCCAGCGATGTATAGTAAATGTGGGGAAACTCGGTTTCCACTTTATAGCCTACGCGTTTCGAGCACGGTCTGTGCTCTTATTCACTTGAATTAGCCATGAATAAGAACACAGACCGTGCTCGAAACGCGTAGGCTTCTTTTCATATGCCATCCCAACCACCTTGCATTTTTCCCTGTGTCCGCGTTCACGTTCAATAAAGTGGAAACAGAGTTTCCCCACATTTACTATACATCGCTGGATCCTACCTTTCTTTCTCTTGAAATGATAAAAAGCATTGAAACAAAATATTCCAAACATCTTGATTTATTCAGTATCGAGTATGAGCGTCACGCGCAGAACTACACACACTTACAAACCTTGGTATGCTATCAATAAGGTTATTAATGGTTGTCTGAGAAATGTTATGCCACGCTGAATGCTCTTGAGCACGCAAATCATCAAGATTGGCTGCTGGCAGCTCCCTTTACAATTGACGACCAAGATGTGCTCGATGGGAGACAAGTTTCAGAGAAGCTGCAGGCCATGGTATCATGTTTAGGCCACGTGGGCTGCTCACAGTAGCATGAGCAACATGTTGTTCTGTTGAAAAACGGCTTCTGGGACGCTTTGGAGAAATGGCCATACCACTGGTTCCAAATCAATGTAACGCCAAGTTGTTAGTGTAGCTGAAATGAAGACTAGAGGGGTCCCACTACTGTACATTATGCCACCCCACACCATAATCCCGGGAGTAGGACCTGTTTGACGTTCCCTTGTGAAGGCCCCTTCATGGCATTGCCCACGTGGTCTCCAGACCAATCTCTGGCTATCATTGAATGCGAGACAAAAGCAGGACCCATCGCTGAAGAGGATAGACCTCCATTCCAGCCTCCGTTGCCGTCTTGTCGAGAACCATAAGAGCCTTCGAGACCGGTGGCGTGCGGTCAATGGAACACCTGTAGCTGGACGTCTGACTCGTAGCCCAATGCCGTGCAAACGCCTTCTGATGTTTGTGTCGACTCTGGTTGCCGCACTTGGCTTGGGATGTGACGTCCAATTTCACTTGCAGTACAGAATGGATCACTACGCGACATTCTTCCAATTAGACGATCCCCCCATGCAGAGGTTAACCTCCGCACACATCTTGCTGTCATTCCCAATCGTTGATGTTCTCACAACCTCTGGGACATGCAATCTCCTATTAAACAGTGCTAACATCTCGGTCTAGGCACATAGCAATCTTCCGGAGTGATAAACCAAGGTCTCTCATTTCAAAGATTCTATACCTCTCAGTACGTTACAAGTGGTGATAACGGGCACGTCGATGATCATCCCACACCACTTTGTCCGATTTTTGAGGTTTCATGTTGCTAAAAAATTTTACTTTCAATCTGGCTTTTATGCCCCTCCCACGTGATAGATTGGTGCTAGGTGCTTGAAAATGTGATCATTTTCAGATCTCGATTTGCTGACCTTACGGCCTCTGACAACGGCCCTTCTTGGTGTTGCAATTTCAATGTTGAGGAGTGTATATATATATATATATATATATATATATATATATATACACACACACATTTTTTACATGTGGGGCACAACCACTGGTACGCCAACCAATCCCAAAAACAGGAGTGCGTCCCTGTGCAGAATTAGCCACGTGGTCGCTCATTATTAAAGTTTATGTAAAATACAGAAGCAGTCGAGTCAGGATATTTCCTATCTTCTATTCACCACAATTGAGAGTTACATAGTTACATAGTTACATAGTTACATAGTTTGTACGGTTGAAAAAAGACACATGTCCATCAAGTTCAACCAAGGGATGGGAAAGGGGAAGTGGGATGGGAAAGGGGAAGTAAAAAATTTCTACACATAGCAGTTAATATTTTTTTGTTCTAGGAAATTATCTAAGCCTTTTTTAAAGCCATCTACTGTCCCTGCTGCGACCAGCTCCTGCGGTAGGCTATTCCATAGATTCACAGTTCTCACAGTAAAGAAGGCTTGTCGCCTCTGCAGGTTGAACCTTTTTTTCTCCAGACGGAGGGAGTGCCCCCTTGTTTTTTGAGGGGGTTTTACATGGAACAGGATTTCACCATATTTTTTGTATGCGCCATTCATATATTTATATAAGTTAATCATGTCCCCCCTTAGTCGTCTTTTCTCAAGGCTAAATAGGTTTAGTTCTTTTAATCTTTCCTCATAACTTAGATTCTCCATGCCCCTTATTAGCTTCGTTGCTCTTCTTTGTATTTTTTCCAACTCCAGGGCATCCTTTCTATGAACTGGAGCCCAGAACTGGACTGCATATTCTAGATGAGGCCTCACTAATGCTTTGTAAAGTGGTAATATTACATCCCTGTCCCGCGAGTCCATGCCTCTTTTGATACACGACAATATTTTGCTGGCCTTTGAAGCAGCTGATTGACACTGCATGCTGAAATTTAGTTTACGATTTACAAGTACACCCAGATCCTTCTCAACAATTGACTCCCCCAGTATAGCTCCCCCTAGGACATATGATGCTTGCAGGTTTTTCGTACCCAGATGCATAACTTTACATTTATCTACATTAAACTTCATCTGCCAAGTGGACGCCCAAACACTTAGTTTGTTTAAATCTGCCTGCAATTCACAAACATCTTCCATAGTCTGAACTATATTGCATAGCTTGGTGTCATCTGCAAAAATAGAAATAGTGCTATTAATCCCATCCTCTATATCATTAATAAATAAGTTGAATAATAGTGGTCCCAGCACTGAACCCTGGGGTACACCACTTATAACTGGGGACCATTCAGAGTAGGAATCATTGACCACAACTCTCTGGATACGGTCCTTGAGCCAATTCTCAATCCAATTACAAACTATACTTTCTAAACCTATAGTCCTTAATTTACCCATTAGATGTCTATGAGGGACGGTGTCAAATGCCTTTGCAAAGTCCAAAAACACTATATCCACAGCGGCCCCTCTGTCTAGGCTTCTGCTTACCTCTTCATAAAAACAAATCAGGTTGGTTTGACAACTTCTGTCCTTTGTAAAACCATGCTGGCTGTCACTTATAATACTATTTATTGTCACATAATTCTGTATATAGTCCCTCAATAGCCCCTCAAACATTTTCCCCACAATTGATGTTAAGCTTACTGGTCTATAATTACCCGGCGACCCCACATGGGCTGCCACTTCTGAGATAGAAATGGGGAGACCAAACACTTCTGTTTTAGAATCAGTTGCAGTCTCAGTGGTCAAACCACCACCGAACATATATTCATCAAGTCAATGTGCCATAATATTTTTGAGAAAACTCCTTTCAATGGAAACAATATATATTTTCCATGTTGCAGATTTTCATACTACAGAAAATTACTGTATTACTAATAAAATTTGATGGTGCTGTCTTTCTATTGCCTTCTGCTGAGGCTTTTGGAGTATTTTGGAAGCTCACTGGCAAGTAGTAATCTATTCCAACACAGTTTTAATGTACCATGGAACAAAATACTCTGTGTTTCAGCCACAGTTGAAAAGTTGAGTTGTTTGATAACTAGAGTTGGTAAGAACACAATAGGGATTTATACATTAACTTTACACTTGGTGGGAGGTTTGGGTGAAAAATTCAAATGCTCGTATTACTCACTCTTGATGTGAACAAAGAAACATTTTGAATCAAGGCGGATTCATGGTTGTACAGGAATGTTTTTTCTTCTGTGTGTGTCCGGGAGCTACGGCCAACCCTCTTAATCATTAAACTCCATTGTAACAGTGAGATGTTTTCTATTGTCTTGGCTATGGCAATAAGGCAGTCAGATTCACTGAAAGGGGAGGTTTTATGGTGGTCCTAAAACGACAATGACATGACAAGTGTTACAAAGACACAACGGAAAGTTCTGGTCTGTTTGTTTGACTTTCATCCTTTTAGCTATTCCTACAAGTGTAACAAGTTCTATTACAATAGATAACACTAGTTATATGCCAGAAGTTTACCACCTTTGTGTTCTTGTATTCCCTTATTGTTCTCTTTAATTTTACTGTTCCTTCTAGCTGATTTTACTGGACAACTGGTTCAAATATTCTAATGGGGTTTCTACAGCTGCCATTAAGCTGGTTTGCATTAAAAAGAGAGAGATAGAATTCAAAGCGTAAGGCTAAATTTTCCTACGTAGAATAGTATAACTAGAGATGACTCTATAGAAAACATGATGTATGAGGAGCACCATGGTGAGCTATCTTTACACACATATATGTTGCATGCACACTTGCGCTTGGGAGTAACGTTCTCCTATTTGTTCCTTATTGGCAAAAATTAAATTAGCCCAGCTTAGGAGAGAAGAAAACATTCCAGGATGACATTTTTGAAATCATTTTCCTTCACCCAAGCTTTATTAAGAATGGATGGGGAGAGATAACTCTTGAGTATAGTCATACACAAACTCATTCCACTTATGTGATATACCTCAAAGGCCTTCAAAGCTACCGGGTCCTGTTATGGCAAAATTGAACCGCTTAAAATCCTCTTACACGGCCCGTCCTGGGCTGTGTAAACGAGCGCCGATCAACAAGACATCTTGTTGATTGGTGCTCATTTGCGTCTTTCACAAGGAGTTAGTATGGGGACAAGCGCTCGTTACTCCGATCTCTCGTCCTGATACATTTGGGAGATGTGCTGCCGACAACGATAATATTTTTTACTTTTAAAACTATACGAACAGCAGATGAACGAGCATTTGCTCGTTCATCTGCTGATTGCTGCCCTCTTTACACAGGTCAATTATCGGCAACAGGCGTTCTATGAACGAGCGTTTGCCCGATAATTAGCCCGTGTAAAATGGTCTTTACTCTACTTACTCAGTTATCATAGTCTTCAACAACATTGAATGCAAAGTACTTTATACAACATATTGGGTGTTAAATAAATCTTTTAACCATACAGTATAGTCAACATAATCTTCTTCATACACCAGTGTATTTAATGGCTGGTATCCTACCAGGATTCAAGAACTGTTAGGCTCTGTTCACATCTGCGTTGCGGGATCTGTTCTTAAATGAAACAACGATGCATTGCCAGATCCATAATTCGACATATATCACCGTTGCTTGACGGATACCATTGACTTAAAATGGGGTCCACCGGGTTCCACCATTTTGTCCGCAGTTTTGATGGGAAGAATAGCATGCAGCACTGTTCTACCTATTAAATATGATGAACTCTGAGACGGTGTCACTGAACAGAGCCTTGGACTCAGATGTGTTCAGAGCCTTACAAGATCCAGTGAACTTTCACTAGCTGGTTCCCATGAAACATCTGCTGAAATGTTTGTTGCTTAGGCAAAATTTAACTGAAATTATTTTGGTAAATATTTAGATAATTTTTCATTGTATCAAACTGCATGTAAGTCACACCCGTTGAACTCCACTGAGGGGGGGGGGGGGCATAAGAAAAATATCTCTGATCCTAGAGGTACTCCTGGCACAGTATGATGGTCATGTCATGATCAGAACTATATATGCACCACTATGGTTCAATAGTTAAGAAATCTTAGCATTGCACTAAACTCACTCTATAACCTGTGTGGCTTTTCTCCGGATCATGTGAATGGGCTATATCAAAGTTCTGTTCTTTACAATGTAAGAAAAAGTAGTACGCAGGACATACCCCAATTAAAGAAAAAAATTGTTTCTAATGCCAAATTTATTAAAAGATCACTGACTACCAAACAAGTACTGTGAAATTATACAGTGGTTAATATTGTCATCCATAAGAATCGAAGTGAAACTGCCATTTGTACAGCTGCCAATCAATCTGCCATGCTCTAGGCACTATACAGCTCGTGATTCAGAGTAACTAAAAAGACATTTACAAGGTGTAAACTCATTAGGTTTAGCATACTAACATCATGGCTCCCCACCAACACCTATCATTACTAATGGACTCTAGTAACTTTGACATGATGCATAAAAGTGTTCTTTCCCTAAAGGCATCAGTGTGGACCAGGTTATCTCATTAGCACCTACTTGCTGAAGTACATTGAGATGACTGGTAGGGTTCTCATTCAGTTTGTTAGTAATGACCTGCTGATAAGATCAATAATGTAATGACATTTAAGTCATGTAAAGCATAGGTCTGCTTTAATAACGTGAACAAACGTTAAAGGAAATCTTTCAAGAGAGCAAACCACTTTACAGTTTAGAAAACCGATTTTCATATACTCTTTGGAGAATTCTGAGTTAGGCCTTATTCATACGACAGGTTCCGAGTGTCGGCCGATAAAAATGGCAGTTTTGGGTAGTTTTTCCCAGCCGTTTTGCATCCGTTTTGCATCCATTCCGATTCCGTTCCGGGCCGTGTTTAACAGACGATTTTGACCTGTTTTGCATCTGTTTTCTTCCCTGTCCGTTTTAAAATCGGATTAATTTAATTTGTACATTTTTTTGCCACACACTTCCCTCTGTAGATAATGCCACACACTGCCCTCTGTAGACACTTCCCTCTGTAAAGACCCGTAGTGCCACACAGCCCCCCTTGTATGTAGTGCCACACAGACCCCCATGTAATAAATGCCACATTGCCCCCTGCAGGTAATGCCACATAGCCCACCTGTAGGTAATGGCACACAGCCCCCCTGTAGGTAATGCCACACAGCCCCCCTGTAGGTAATGCCACACAGCCCCCTGTAGGTAATGCCACACAGCCCACCTTTAAGCAATGCCACATAGCCCCCTCTGTAGGTAATGCCACACAGCCCCCTGTAGGTAATGCCACATAGCCCCCCAGTAGGTAATGCCACACAGCCCCCCTGTAGGTAGTGCTACACAGACCCCTTGTACATAGTCACCCCCATAGATGGCACCCACCTACTTTCCTGTAGGGGACGGATCCAGGAGAAGTCCCTCACTTTGCTGTCCATATATGGACAGTGAAGTGAGGGACTTCTCCTGGATCGGATTTCCCGGCCACAGCGGTGGGGATTCTGCTTCAGAAGTCCCTGACATCACTGTGTCCATATATGGACAGTGAAGGCAGGGACTTCTCCTCGAGCAGAATCCCCGGCCACATCACCGGGGATTCCTCTTGAGAAGTCCCTGACGTCACTGTGTCCATATATGGACACAGTAAAGTCAGGGACTTCTGCTGGAGCGGAATCCCCAATCCCCGGGCACAGCATTGCCGAAACTGTGGCCGGGGATTGGGGATTCCGCTCCTACAGGGAGCAAAAAAATGCCCTCCTCCTCCTCACATACAATTAGCACTGTGAGGAGGAGAAGGAGAGAGAGCGCGCGACGGAAGACACGGCCGCCACTTTGAGCACATTCAAGTGATGGCCGTGTATTAGCCGGCCGCATTGACTTCTACCGGCCGAAAATAGGGCATGTCCCATTTTTTGACGGATGGGAAACCCTGACGTGTGCATAAGGGCTAAAAAAAAGAGGGGGATCCCCTGTTTAGGATCCTTATCTCTTGGTCAGAGTGGAGAGCATTTATAAAGAGCGTCTCTTGCATTGGAGGACCTGTCCTTTATTATTGTATTACAGAGGCAGCACATTGATTAGAATATACACTATGTAATGCTTAATTTCCCCTGTGGTGGTGCTGCAGGGAAATTGAACAACCCCTTTAACTTAGAGCAGCTAGCATATGTACACTCTATGTATGCTTGTCACTAAAATCTGAGCGCATTTTCTTATTAATAAGCTTGTATTAACTGTGTATAGTGTGTAGTGATTGAATAATATATCAATGCACTGCAGTTAAATGTCTGTTGAAGAATGTGAACACTACATTTATGCGATTATATAGCTCACGGCTTCATTTAGCACGGCTCAAGGCAGGTCATGATGTAAGGAGGAGAATTGCAGCAAACAGTTATTATAACTATTAAGACAAAAATTCTGTACATGGTCATGTGATGGACACACATGGTGCATGACTCGCTACAGTATGTGTATCAAAGCTGTGACTTCTAACGAGCCATGCACCTGTGTGTCCATCACATGACCATTGAAACAATTTTATCCTCTGGAAGTAAATGATGAGTCCTACAGAATAACAACAAGCAGATACAGTGAAGGAAATAAGTATTTGATCCCTTGCTGATTTTGTAAGTTTGCCCACTGTCAAAGTCATGAACAGTCTAGAATTTTTAGGCTAGGTTAATTTTACCAGTGAGAGATAGATTATATATTAAAAAAAAACAGAAAATCACATAGTCAAAATTATATATATTTATTTGGATTGTGCACAGAGAAATAAGTATTTGATCCCTTTGGCAAACAAGACTTAATACTTGGTGGTAAAACCCGTGTTGGCAAGCACAGCAGTCAGACGTTTTTGGTAGTTGATGATGAGGTTTGCACACATATTAGATGGAATTTTGGCCCACTCCTCTTTACAGATCATCTGTAAATCATTAAGATTTCGAGGCTGTCGCTTGGCAACTCGGATCTTCAGCTCCCTCCATAAGTTTTCGATGGGATTAAGCTCTGGAGACTGGCTAGGCCACTCCATGACCTTAATGTGCTTCTTTTTGAGCCACTCCTTTGTTGCCTTGGCTGTATGTTTAGGGTCATTGTCATGCTGGAAGACCCAGCCACAAGCCATTTTTAATGTCCTGTTGGAGGGAAGGAGGTTGTCACTCAGGATTTGACGGTACATGGCTCCTTCCATTCTCCCATTGATGTGGTGTAGTAGTCCTGTGCCCTTAGCAGAGAAACACCCCCAAAACATAATGTTTCCACCATTATGCTTGACAGTGGGGACGGTGTTCTTTGGGTCATAGGCAGCATTTCTCTTCCTCCAAACACGGCGAGTTGAGTTAATGCCAAAGAGCTCAATTTTAGTCTGATCTGACCACAGCACCTTCTCCCAATCACTCTCAGAATCATCCAGATGTTCATTTGCAAACTTCAGACGGGCCTGTACATGTGCCTTCTTGAACAGGGGGACCTTGCGGGCACTGCAGGATTTTAATCCATTACAGCGTAATGTGTTACCAATGGTTTTCTTGGTGACGGTGGTCCCAGCTGCCTTGAGATTATTAACAAGTAACCCTGTGTAGTTTTCGACTGAGCTCTCACCTTCCTCAGGATCAAGGATACCCCACGAGGTGAGATTTTGCATGGAGCCCCAGATCGATGTCGATTGACAGTCATTTTGTATGTCTTCCATTTTCTTACTATTGCACCAACAGTTGTCTCCTTCTCACCCAGCGTCTTACTTATGGTTTTGTAGCCCATTCCAGCCTTGTGCAGGTCTATGATCTTGTCCCTGACATCCTTAGAAAGCTCTTTGGTCTTGCCCATGTTGTAAAGGTTAGAGTCAGACTGATTAATTGAGTCTGTGGACAGGAGTCTTTTATACAGGTGACCATATAAGACAGCTGTCTTTAATGCAGGCACCAAGTTGATTTGGAGCGTGTAACTGGTCTGGAGGAGGCTGAACTCTTAATGGTTGGTAGGGGATCAAATACTTATTTCTCTGTGCACAATGCAAATAAATATATATAATTTTGACTATGTGATTTTCTGTTTTTTTTAAAATATAATCTATCTCTCACTGGTAAAATTAACCTATCCTAAAAATTCTAGACTGTTCATGTCTTTGACAGTGGGCAAACTTACAAAATCAGCAAGGGATCAAATACTTATTTCCCTCACTGTATCTTGAAAACTGTAAGAAAGTATATTTTAAAATTGCATAACTTTTAAATAAACACAAAAATATATGAATTTGCTGAATTGGACAACCCCTGTAATGCAACATACAGGTATGGATTTCATAAATATGAAGCTTGTGTTATATTTTTCTGGGTAGTCAGGAGAGTAAGGCTACATTTAGACGAGCGTGTCCGATTGGTGCGCATAAAAAAAATGCGGCGATTTTTCTACATTTCTTGTCCGTGTGCGATGCATAATGGCATCAGTGTGCTTTGTGTGTGGCATGTGTTTTCACGTATGTGCAAGCACTTCTTCTTTTAATTGTATTTATTTCTCTGATTTTCTATGTAACTGATGCGTGAAACACGGACAGCACATGGATGTCGCCTGTGTGCTGTTTGTGGATTTCACGCACCCATAGACTTCAATGGGTGACTAGGTGCGCAAAAACGCACCAATATAGGACATGCAATGAGTTTCCCGCAACGGAGACTCGAACGTTTTCACGCATGTCTGAATAGCCCCATTTAAATGAATGGGTTATTTCAACGCACAGCACATGGATGAGTATTAAGCTTGTCTGAATGAGCCCTATGCGTGGAAGAGATAAGGGGCTTGTTGATTGTGGCCTGCCCGTCTTTAGCTGTAGAGTTTTATGACATGTATTTTAGTCGCATCATGGATGGGAAGGAATGAATTACTACATGTGATATATGCTATGAGGAAAAATGCCATATTGCATAATGGAGATATCAGTCTACTAACCCTGCAAAGGAAAATTATTAAAGAATAACGCCATCCAAAACGAAAAATGTTATTGGTAGTTACCTCAAGAAACTCAAAACCATAGTAAAATATCAAGAGAGTAAAGGAGGAGGTTTCGGGCCCTTATGTGTGTATAAGAGGCTGGGAGTGGAATAACATTAAAGGGTCTGTCTCATGAAGACAACTATTTTATAGATGCAGAAATCAGCTGATCACTGCGGGTCCAGCTTCTCTAACCAGTGGCGATCAGCTGTCATATCCGGGGGACTTTGCATCAGACTATACTTTTCCCTTGCAGTGGAAAATGAAGATGGGATATAAATAAGGGTTGCCTCCTTATAAAAACTATGTTTTGGGAATTTGGTTACTACCTCGCTAAACTTTGCAAGAGAATGTACATTCCAGTATAGATTTTTTTATAGAAAAGTGATAGGGTTTACATATTCATAATCTTAATACTTAATAACACACAGCAATAATGTAGGCATGAACCATGTATGCAAACAGTTCATGTCTTAAGTTTGCCATACACATAAGTTGACAGTCATCCGAAACGCACAAATTTCAACTATTTTGGCCAAGTGCTTTTTAAAATTTCACATTGGCCAACAAAAATAGCGATGTCTGCTAAGAAGGCGACTGGTCAGTGGCTAAAACTACGTCTGCAACTACAGCCGCAATGTCCTTGATCTGCCAGTTCAGTCTGACATATTAATGGTTGGATCATTCGTACTGCGGCCGATAATAATCTTATGTGAATGGCAGGCTTTAGGCACATAGATAGGTTATAAAGCAGAGATGCTTGAATATGCCGATTGTATGTATAAACATGTGGCGAGAACAGTGCATCTATCTTTATGTCTAAATGAAGAGTCAAAGACAAAAGCACCTTTACAGTACCCAGAAAATGTTAATATATGGTAAAGGCGCTGACGTCATTATTTGGATTTCTCGGAGACTTTAATGAATGGCAAAATGATCACAATTCATGTAAACATTGTCTTATCCAACAAGTCTAACAACATCAAGCCAATAATAATTTTGTCACAACTGCTATGTAAATACTGTGAAAAACGTGTCATTCATCTCTGTCCTCAGATCCCCAAAAACTATATTTGGTGTGAAAAAAGGGAACTTTACGCATTTAATTATAGGATTTATGTTTCTCCTCCTTGGAAAATAATAGGGGTGTGCAAGTTGTCATTCTTATTCAGTGTTTGTGGATTTTTTGCTTATTGATGCTGCATCTGTTTTGTCAGCGTGCAGGGTAATGGAGAAAGTTAATTGTGTTGGTTGTAAGGCCACCTGTCACACACATGCCTCATTTCCATACTAATGGTCCGACAGTGGCAGGCAGTACAGTTAAGCCTCCCGCTCTCTCACTATATTTTCAACAGTAACAAGTCTTGTCTTTTAAAAAAATATGGGATAAAGGCGTACATTGCTCTTCTATCAGATTGCAATGTGCGCTGTATATCTCCTAAATATGTCTTTGGAAAAAAATCATAGATTTTAATGACAAGAGAAAAAATTTATATTTATTATTAAATGTATCTGTTCAGTAAAATTACCATATTTGTGAGAACTATTGGTTTATTGCAAAACTCTTAAAACCGGAATCTTCTGCTTGCAATAAAAATGTAGCTATGGGGTAAGTGTGTGTGTGTGTGTGTGTGTGTGTGTGGGTAGAGGGAGAGCGATGACTATATCATGAGTGTAGCAGAACTGACTTTGTAATTTGGCAAATCATTGTGAATTCAATCTATTATTTGCAATTTTACATTAGACTCCGAGGTAAACCCATAAACCCATTGCATAATCTTAACCCAGAGATATATTAAGCCGGGTTCCCACGTACAGTAAACGCTGGTGAATTTCCGCAACGGAATACTGTGCGGAAATTCCGCATCATTTACAGTAGCAGCAAAGGGGATGAGATTGTAAAAATCTCATGCCCACGCTGCTGAAAAAAAATGCAGTGAAAACTTTCATAAATTGACCTGTGGTGCAGCATTTAAATCCACAGCATGTGGATTTATGCTGCGTTTTCTTCGCTTTTCCGTTGCTGGTTTTACCCATTGAATTCAATGGGAATGCAAAACTCACAACCGATAGCCAAGTGTTGCGACTTATTTGCGCAAAATTGCAATTCAGAAAGAAAAATTTATAATTACCCAGAACTCCCTGCTTCTTCCTTCAGTCCGGCCTCCTGGGATAACTTTTTATCCCATGTGACTGCTGCAGCCAATCACAGACTGCAGCGGTCACATGGGCTGCAGCGTCATCTAGGGAGTCTGGACCAGATGGCAAAGGAGGGATGCGTCAGCATGACAACGGCCAGGGTAAGTATGAACGTTTGTTTTTTGTTTTTCTACGCTGCTTTCCGCAGTGGAAATTCCGTCCGAAAAACCACACCACAATGTGGAGTGGGTTTTTCGGACGGAATGTGCTGCGGGTTCCAAGTCAGATACTCTGCGTCGTTTTTACGCAGCGGATTCGACCCGTGGGAATCCCGTCTAATAGTGCACTAACGGTGTAGCCCTAGAGTTAAATGACGTGTATAGTAGATAGATGTTTGAATATATAGAAGTATGCAAACTACATGGATAGTGGCCTGAAATTAAATAGGGAGATTGCAAAAGCTGGTCATACCAATCACCCATGGCAGAATATAAAAAAAAAGTCTTTAGTCTTTGTGCTCCCCTTTTATATTATTTCAAGTGCAGTATTATACACAGAAAAAGTACCTTAGGTATGGTCACCTTTGTAACCATTATTTTTATTGCTTCATTGCATCTAGACATTAAAAAAAATAATAATATTAAGCAACTTCTCCTATCTATGTGTCTTTATGGTTGCAGACTACCAATAATTCTTGCTTGGGAAAGGTGCAGAATTAAGAGGCCAAGACATTGCCTTCCTGTATGCATTAAAATGTAAGAAGGTATTACTTCAGCATCAGACTACACAGGGTGTGTTTGTAGTCTGTAACCTTGGAAACATATACAGGCAAAAAAGCAGAACCATAGAGCTGTATTAAGTAATAACATAATAGTGAATCCTACACATCACATACCGTTTTTAATATATGCAGAGTTTATTAAGACATTCATGAATATACATGTATGATTGATATCTGCATGGCAATTCTTCTCTTGTTTTTCTTGTTTCTTAGAGATTTGTATGTATTATGCATTGTACACAGGGATCAATAAAGAGTTCCAAACAGAATAAAATAATCTCGGTGTGACTTTACCTAATGAATTCATCCTAATGTGACTGTACTAATTTGTCTGGATACAGAGTAAAAGAGGAAAACAAGTGATGATTGGGTCTAGAGGTGCCGAGCATATTGTAATGCCGCCATTGGTAGAGGATTTGGCTGATGCTAATGCAGATAAACTACAGGTTCCAAAAAAGTGTGTCAGATGTTTAAAGATGGGAGCCACCAGACATGACTTTAAGCTTGTCAATATTATGTACAATATTTGCCAAAATGCCTCCTTATAACAGGACTGTATCTTTTCATAGCTTTATTTCCAAATGATTTCACATATTATACATACTGCTGCATGTTACGATCCAGTAATCATATATTACAGGATATTTGCTATTACTTTTAACAATAGGGGTAAGTTCACACGGGTAAAGGTACACAGCGTATGCGCCCTGGTGGCCGCAGGGAATTCCGAGCGAAAAACCGCACCAAATTGTAGTGCAGTTTTTTGCCAGGAATGTCTGCTGCAGAAAATTGCAGCATTAGTCATCCAGGCCGGCCTCCTGGGACGACATTTCATCCCATGTGACCGCCGCTACAGCCTGTGATTGGCTGCAGCGGTCACATGGGATGAGACATCATCCCAGGAGGCCGGCCTGCAGAATGTCAGAGGTAAGTATAAGGTGTTTCTTTTTTCTAAGTTGCGATTTTTGCAATGTAATTTCTGCGATTCCGCCGCAAAAGTCGCAACACTTGACTGTTTGTTGCAAGGTTTAGATGCCATGTGAATTCAAAGGGGAAAACCCACAACAAAATACAGGCGATTTCGTAACCACAATTGGCATGCTGCAGCTTAAAAAACTGCACCGCAGGTAAATTTGTATGTGGAATCTCCGCATATCACGTATGAAACGTGTGGATGAGATTTCTTGACACAGGTTGCCACCCTAGGCTTGGAATGTGATGTCCAATTTCTCTTGCAGTACAAAATAGACTACTACATGCCATTCTTCAAATGATACGATCCGTCTGTGCAGAGCTTCGCTTCCAAGCACCCCTTTCTGTCATTTACGTTAGCTGTTCTCACAATCTCCAAGACACGCAAAGTTGAACAGTGCTGACATCTCGACTTAGGCACGCAGTGATCTGCCGGAGTGATAAACCAAGTTCTCTCAGTTCAAGGATTCTGCTCTTTTAATTTGCGACAAGTGGTGATAATGGGCACGTCGACACGCAGGATAAGTTATGAACTTAGATGTAATCGATTACAGATGGATCCTGCGTACCCGCTGTCCCTAAACCCATCAGTCCCGCTGACCTGATGGATACAGGTTTCAGCGCTAGATACAACTCCTCTGTATACAGGATACAAAGCAGCTGTATCTGAAAAAGTTTAAATAATTTTTGAAAAAATGTTATTACAAAGTTGCTTCAATCTTACTGAGGCACATTTTTATATTAAAAAAATCGTTTTCAAGTGTGTACACCATAGAATCACAAATGCAGTATTTCGTACAGTTTCTTGGCTGTGTCTCAAAAAACTGCGTTAAAAACTGCCCCTCAAACTGCACGAAAAACTATATGTATGATTCCAGCCTTAAACCAGCACTCTGCAACAAAGATTTTGAATGCAGTTTTTGAAAATAATATCAAGCACATTTTTATAATGGTATATTATTAACTAATAGTATATCATAGTAGAAACTGCCTATCCTTGATAGTAGATAAGTTGCATAATCAGAAAAACGGCAGTCACAGATTCCGTAGATATCATTAGCTGATGGGCTGCTAGACAAGAATGTTCATATCTAGAGGCAGGAATTTCCTCAACTCAAGATCCACCATATCATGAGTAGTGTAAACCTATGGAGGGCTTCCCTTCCCTACAAGTAGCAATATTAGCAAATAAGGGAGGAGGAAAATAGTCCAAGGCTTACAAAACGATTCCCTCCTACATAGAGATGAGGTATTAACAAGCATGAGAACCATCTGTCCTACAGTAGGATGGGAAGTAGAGGTGGCATGAATCGGTGCACCACAGGTGGCCTCATTTTGATTTTTGCTCCTCTTTGTATGCCCTGTTATTGTATATGGATTATCCTCAACTTTATGTTTCATAAATGCCAATTATAATCGGCATATATGCGACAGTTTAATATAATGTAAGAATTAGTGGTTCCTATGTAAAACTATGGAATAATATATCTCTGGTCTCAGTCATATTCCAACTTAAATATTCCATCCTAAATGGATCTTCTTTCCAAAAACCCAAATCCTTTTGTTGTTAGTGCTCTTTAGTGCAAGATATAGAAACTATGACTGTATGATTCTTGATACGCTACAATGGAGCACTTACAGTCACATGTATACACTTACCTTATATTTAATTCATAGCTGAAACGACTTTTATATGTAAATACCTAACCACTTGCAGATTGTTCTGTTTTAAAGCAATGTATATTTACTTTGAATTGAAACAGTTAACACATATCACAGATGGGAAAACTCCCTATGCACAACATGAAGAGCAGAAGAGTCAACATGTTTGTTAAATATTTAACTGGAACATCTAGATGTCTTGTTTCTTGAATTATAATCCCATTCTCGGAAATAAGACCAGTCTCCAAAAAGCACAAAATACCCTGTGGGCTCTCGTGGATCATTCCAGGACACCCCCTGAAGGCGAAATGACATCTGCATTCTCAATACTATGGAAACACAACACAATGCTTTAAAGCCTCTTGGAAAAGCTAGCAGACAGTTAATATGATTTAAGCCTATATTTAAATTTTATGAGACTCATTTTCAAGGCTAATAACCCAGTTTACTGTGCACAATATCAAATGCAAATTTTATTACTGACTTGCTAAAAACCAAGATGATATTCATTAGCATATTTCAGTGCATCAACCTTTTTTAGCCAAAGGTGCCCGATGAGTAACAGGGGGAGTTTTTATGTTCCCAGTAAATTATTGTTACTGTCTCATTAGATAAACACATTTAAAATCAGGTGATCATTCACTTATATATCAGAAAGTTGTTTGCTGAATTGCAGCTAGTTTCCCATCACAACATATGGTACATGAAATTCTAAGGCCAATAAAATTTCAAGGTAAAGGGAACTGGTGTCTTAGAAAAACTGGTTTGTGCACAATGAATGGCTCAATATAATCTGTAATTGCTTTGAAACAATTAGGCAGCGGGCTGTTTTATACTTAATAGTATTTACATCCTTGTTTTTATTAGCAACAAAATCTGAGTGGAACTTGTGAAAAAGAAATTAATTCCTCCATGGAAGGAGGTAAACTTTTAGCTAAAGATCAAACAGATTGTATAAATATGACAAGGATAGATCTTTATTGAAGTCATCTCAGCTGGTTTGGTTAGTTATATAAGTAGCCCTGCATAGGCATGTGTATCAGGTATCTATAATGATGCAATACAACTGGACCACCATTGGGGTCTATGTATCAAAATGTGGTCCTTCCATGTAGGGTTGGCACTAGCCAAGCAAGGTTGGATGTAATGTTATCTGCCATTTCTCACCCTTAACACCCACAAGGACGTATAGACCTTACAATTTGGATGTCTGGGTTGTGAGCCTACTAATGACAACAGTCGATGAGCAAGTTGAGGTCTGGCTTGACATTTCAATGTCATAGTTATTTAAAGGAGTAGTTTGGACAGTACGGGTTTATAGAGATTAGTTAACAGGCAAAGAAGTAAGGCAGGAAGAGTTCATAAAGATAACTATCAATGACATCGGTGCACATGCCACAATTGTAATTACTGGATCTTTAGCGGCCATAACACAAGAAAGAGATGCAGCAGAGAGTTTTGGAGTGGCAATTCCAGAACAGCCACTAAGAGGAGAAGAGGAGGCAAGCAACCAGCGAATCCTGACAGTAAGAATACACCTGTATTAATAGAGGGCTATAGAGAGATACCAACATATCATGCTAGAAGGACCAATCACCATAGAGAAATTGTTAAAGAGAGAACATCTGATAAAAAAAAAGGTTTCCTCTTGTTATAAGGTCTAGTTCATATCGCGCTAAAAGTTAAAGCCTAAGTTTCATGTATACGCTAGCAAAAGTTCCGACGTATACATAGTAAATGTAAGCTGTGATGGATGCCCTAACTGCAGTATCCGTCGCCATAGACTGTAATGGTATCCGTACAGCTATGGGGGCATTATACTGTGTGGGGAATTATACTGTATGGGACAGCTATGGTGGGCATTATACTGGGTGGGGCATTAAACTGTATGGGACAGCTATTGTGGCATTATACTCTATGGGGGGGTGTTACACTGTATGTGGTAGCTATGGGGGGAATTATCCTGTATGGTACATTATAGCGTATGGGGCAGCTATGGGGGCGTTATACTGTATGGGGCAGCTATAGGGGGCATTTTACTGTATGGGGGCATTATACTGTATGTATCAGCTATGGGGGCATTATACAGTATGTGGGGCATTATACTGTATGGGACAGCTATGGGGGCATTATACAGTATGGAGGGCATTATACTGTATGGGACAGCTATTGGGGGCATTGTACTTTATGGGGGGGCATTATACTGTATGGGACAGCTATGGGGGGCATTATACTTTATGTGGTAGCTATGGGGGGCATTATACCGTGTGGAATATTATACTATATGGGACAGCTATGGGGGCATTCAACAGTATGGGGGGAATTCAACAGTATGGGACAGCTATGAGGTGCATTATACTGTATGGGACAGCTAAGGGGGGCTTTATACTGTATGAGGGCATTATGCTGTATGTGGCAGCTATGGGGGAATTATACTGTGTAAGGCATTATACTGTATGGGGCAGCTATGGTGGGCATTATACTGTGTGGGGCATTATAATGTATGGGACAGCTATGGTGGCAGTATACTGTATGGGGGTGTTATACTGTATGTGGCAGCTATTGGCGGCATTATACTTAATGGGACACTATAGTGTATGGGGCAGCTATGGGGGGCAACATACTGTATGGCAGGCATTATACTGTATAGGGACAATATACTGTATGGGACACGTGTGTGGTGCAGCTATGGGGGCAATTATACTGTATGTGGCAGCTATGGGGGGCATTATACTGTATGGGGGCATTATATTGTATGGAGTGCATTATACTGTATAAGGGGATTATACTGTATGGGGCAGCTATGGGTGGCAATATACTGTGGGGGCAGCTATGGGGGGCATTATACTATGGAAGCAGCTATGGGGGGAATTATACTGTATGGGGGCATCTAAGGGGGCATTATACTGTGTGGGCAGCTATGGGGGCATTATACTGTATGTGGGCAGCTATGGGGGCATTATACTGTGTTGGGTCAGCTATGGGGAGCATTATAATGTGGAGGCATTCATGGGGTCTGTCGGGCAATGCGGCTGGGAATAGGCGTGTGCAGGGGTCTGGTGCTGTTAGGAAGGCGTAGGGGTGCCCAAGCTGAATTCTTTCACCAAGGCCCATGAGCCTTTAGCTACGCCCCTGTATCTGTACGTGTATAGATTTCTGTGTGTGCATCTACATTATCTGTACTCAGAGTTATCAACGTGTGTTAATCGTGGTGTTACATAGGGCTGCAGGTAACATCTACATTATCTGTACTCAGAGAGTTATCACTGTGTTATCTAAGGTGTTACATAGGACTGCATGCAATATCTACTACATTATCTGTACTCAGAGAGTTATCACTGTGCTATCTTTGGTGTTACATAGGACTGCATGTAACATCTACATTATCTGTACTCAGAGAGTTATCACTGTGTCTTATCTGTGGTGTTTCATAGGACTGCAGGTGACATCTACTACATTATCTGTGCTCAGAGTTATCACTGTGTGTAGGGCTGGGCCTGGACTGGAGCCGTTTTTCATTGACTCTATAGAAAAACAGCTCCAAAAACGGCCATAAAAGTAAAAACGCAGTGAAAAACACGAGTTTGATTAAAAAGCGGTTGAAAATCAGGAGCTGTTTTCTCTTGAAAACAGCTCCGTATTTTCAGACGTTTTTGAGTTTGTGTGTGAACATACCCTAAGGAAGTTGTTTTTCTATAGAGTCAATGAAAAACGGCTCCAAAAACGTCCCAAGAAATGACATGCACATCTTTTTCGCGGGCGTCTTTTTACGTGTCGTTTTTGGAAAACGAGGCGTAAAAAAACGCCCCGTCAGAACAGAATGCCGTATTTCCCATTGAAATCAATGGGCAGTTGTTTGGAGGCGTTCTGCTTCCATTCTTTCAGGCGTTTTTCGAGGCATGAAAAGCTTTTAAAAAGTATGGCTATGCCGTATGCCATGCAGTGGCATACATCCAGTGGCGGATCATCATATGGGCGGTTCGGGCGGCCACAGGATATGTCATAAATGTCAGATAGATGCGGGTCCCACCTCTGGGACCTGCACCTATCTCTAGGACGGGGCCCCCTAAACCCCATTATTCCGCTCTGTGTTCACGCTGCATCCCGGGCCACTTCCTGACTACATGTTTGGGAGTTCCGAAAACAGCATAGCTCGCTGAGCTACACTGTTTCTGTAAGTCCCACAGAACTGAATAGTAGTTACGTAAACAGCGTAGCCATTCACTATTATGAGAGTTACGGAAACAGCGTAGCTCAGCGAGCTATGCTATTTCCGTAACTCCCAACAATATAGTCAGGAAGTAGCGGGAGCAGAAAGAGGTAGAACAGGGTGTAGGGGGCTCCGTTCTAGAGATAGGTTTGGGTCCCAGAGATGGGACCCACATCTATCTGACATTTATGACATATAGTATAATGTCCCTCATGGGAAAACCCCTTTAAAGTGTAACTAAACTTGTAAAAAAACTTCTGACAAATGTCAGAAGTTTGCATGTGAGGGGGAAGGAGGGGTCCCAAGTTTTGTCAACAGCCCAGGGCCGATGATGCACTTAGTCCCCCACTGCATACATCACCCATAGACTCCCATGTTAAAAAAAAACTTATTCCACATGTTATACTTTTTTTTACGGGATTCCGTTGTATGGAATAGCATAGTCTACTACGCTATTTCATATCTTTAAAAAAAAAAAAAAAAAGGTACACTGACATAATCCATCCCGATGGAGGGACCTTTATGGCCTCCTTAAGGCTAATGGAACCCTATGTACACATTTACCATGTGCGCCAGGAGCATTCCCGATGTACACGCTAAATGTAGGGAATAAATATGATGGAAAGTGGGCCTTATTTAGTCTTTTTTTATTTATGTAATTTAAATTGTAAACCATTGAACTCCATTTCAGATAGATAATATGCCAACCTTAC
This sequence comes from Rhinoderma darwinii, assembly GCF_050947455.1. NCBI lineage: Eukaryota > Metazoa > Chordata > Amphibia > Anura > Rhinodermatidae > Rhinoderma > Rhinoderma darwinii. The sequence goes on from NC_134690.1 coordinate 259,202,120, forward strand.
TAGTTCCAGTAATATGTATATTGGTTATAAGGCACCAATTTGTTTTATTTTTTACAACCAAAAACTCTAGGTACTGAGATCAGAGAAAAAAAAGATGTAAGCACATGGCTGGGTATTTCATTGCGGCATACACTACCGTTCAAAAGTTTAGGGTCACTTAGAAATGTCCTTATTTTTGAAAGAAAAGCACAGTTTTTTTCAATGAAGATAACATTAAATTAATTAGAAATACACTCTATACATTGTTAATGTGCTAAATGACTATTCTAGCTGCAAATGTCTGGTTTTTAATGCAATATCTACATAGGTGTATAGAGGCCCATTTCCAGCAACCATCACTCCAGTGTTCTAATGGTACATTGTGTTTGCTAACTGTGTTAGAAGGCTAATGGATGATTAGAAAACACTTGAAAACCCTTGTGCAATTATGTTAGCACCGCTGTAAACAGTTTTGCTGTTTAGAGGAGCTATAAAACGGACCTTCCTTTGAGCTAGTTGAGAATCTGGAGCATTACATTTGTGGGTTCGATTATACTCTCAAAATGGCTAGAAAAAGAGAGCTTTCATGTAAAACTCGACAGTCTATTCTTGTTCTTAGAAATTAAGGCTATTCCATGCGAGAAATTGCCAAGAAACTGAAGATTTCCTACAACGGTGTGTACTACTCCCTTCAGAGGACAGCACAAACAGGCTCTAACCAGAGTAGAAAGAGAAGTGGGAGGCCCCGGTGCACAACTGAGCAACAAGACAAGTACATTAGAGTCTCTAGTTTGAGAAATAGACGCCTCACAGGTCCTCAACTGGCAGCTTCATTAAATAGTACCCGCAAAACGCCAGTGTCAACGTCTACAGTGAAGAGGCGACTCCGGGATACTGGCCTTCAGGGCAGAGTGGCAAAGAAAAAGCCATATCTGAGACTGGCTAATAAAAGGAAAAGATTAATATGGGCAAAAGCACACAGACATTGGACAGAGGAAGATTGGAAAAAAGTGTTATGGACAGACGAATCGAAGTTTGAGGTGTTTGGATCACACAGAAGAACATTTGTGAGACGCAGAACAACTGAAAAGATGCTGGAAGAGTGCCTGACGCCATCTGTCAAGCATGGTGGAGGTAATGTGATGGTCTGGGGTTGCTTTGGTGCTGGTAAAGTGGGAGATTTGTACAAGGTAAAAGGGATTTTGAATAAGGAAGGCTATCACTCCATTTTGCAACGCCATGCCATACCCTGTGGACAGCGCTTGATTGGAGCCAATTTCATCCTACAACAGGACAATGACCCAAAGCACACCTCCAAATTATGCAAGAACTATTTAGGGAAGAAGCAGGCAGCTCGTATTCAATCTGTAATGGAGTGGCCATCGCAGTCACCAGATCTCAACCCCATAGAGCTGTCGTGGGAGCAGCTTGACCGTATGGTACGCAAGAAGTGCCCATCAAGCCAATCCAACTTGTGGGAGGGGCTTCTGGAAGCATGGGGTGAAATTTCTCCCGATTACCTCAGCAAATTAACAGCTAGAATGCCAAAGGTCTGCAATGCTGTAATTGCTGCAAATGGAGCATTCTTTGACGAAAGCAAAGTTTGAAGGAGAAAATTATTATTTCAAATAAAAATCATTATTTCTAACCTTGTCAATGTCTTGACTATATTTTCTAGTCATTTTGCAACTCATTTGATAAATATAAGTGTGAGTTTTCATGGAAAACACAAAATTGTCTGGGTGACCCCAAACTTTTGAACGGTACTGTATGTGCTGGAACTATTGGTATTTTTTTTACATCTGTGGCCGACACTTATTGGTGTCTGTCTCTCCTTCTGTGCCAGTTTGTCTCTCAGAAACCCCCTGTTTATTGTACTTATTTACTGTTTATTCATGTTATGTATTTAAAGCCCGCCACCACCCCCTCCTGCACTATAATTGTACCTGCATCTATAGGACTCAGATACAATTACATGCATAAGCGCTGAATGGCGGGACACTTTCTGTGCCCCGCCATTCAGCGCCTTTCACTGATGTAAGCGGTGCGATATCATCAAGCCACTTGCATCGTTGAATGACAGGGCAAGGCAGCCTGCCAATCAGCGCCTTTCAACGACGCAACGTTGAAAGGCATTGATTGGCTAGGCAGAATGACTTGCCCTGCTACTCATCGCCTTTTGACGACGCAAGCGGCACGATGAAGTCATCACGCTGCTTGCTTCGTTGAATAACAGGGCAAGGCAGCCTACTAATCAGCATATTTCAACGACGCAACGTTGAAAGGCGCTGATTGGCCGGGCAGAATGACTTGCCCTGCCACTCAGCGCTGCTCGTTCAGTCCCAGGAGACCTGCATTGCAAGAAGACTGCACGGGAACAGGTTTAGGAGAGTATGTAAAGTTTTTGTTTTTTTGCTAAAAATGTGAGGGGCTATATGTGCAGCACTATCTACAGGGGGTAGGGCTGTATGTGGGGGCTTTATGTGCAGCACTATCTACAAAGGCTAGGGCTGTAAGTGGGGGGCCTTTATGTGCAGCACTATCTACAGGGGTAGGGCTGTATGTGGGCGGCTATATGTGCAGCACTATCTACAGGGGCTAGGGCTGTATGTGGGGGGCTATATGTGCAGCACTATGTTCAGGGGCTAGGGCTGTATGTGGGGGGGAAGCTATTCGCGCAGCACTATCTACAGGAGGGTAGGGTTGTATGGGGGGGCTATATGTGCAGCACTATCTACAGGGGGTAGGGAAGTATGTGGGGGGCTATATGTGCAGCATTATCTACCGGGGGTAGCGCTGTATGTGGGGGCTATATGTGCAGCACTATCTACAGGGGTAGGGCTGTATGTGGGCGGCTATATGTGCAGGACTATCTACAGGGCGTAGGGCTGTATGTGGGGGCTATATGTGCAGCACTATCTTCAGGGGGTAGGGCTGTATGTGGGGGGGCTATTCGTGCAGCACTATCTACAGGACGGTAGGGCTGTATGTGGGGGCTATAGGTGCAGCACTATCTACAGGGGGTAGGGCTGTATGTGGGGGCTTTATGTGCAGCACTATCTACAAAGGCTAGGGCTGTATGTGGGGGGCTTTATGTGCAGCACTATCTACAGGGGTAGGGCTGTATGTGGGCGGCTATATGTGCAGCACTATCTACAGGGCGTAGGGCTGTATGTGGGGGCTATATGTGCAGCACTATCTTCAGGGGCTAGGGCTGTATGTGGGGGGGGGGCTATTCGTGCAGCACTATCTACAGGAGGGTAGGGCTGTATGGGGGGGGCTATATGTGCAGCACTATCTGCAGGGGGTAGGGAAGTATGTGGGGGGCTATATGTGCAGCATTATCTACCAGGGGTAGCGCTGTACGTGGGGGCTATATGTGCAGCACTATCTACAGGGGGTAGGGCTGTATGTGGTGGCTATATGTGCAGCACTATCAACAGGGGGCTAGGGCTGTATATGGGGGCTATATGTGCAGAACTATCTACAGGAGGCTATATGTGCATCACTAACTGCAGGGGGTGGAGGCTATATGTGGAGCACTATCTACAGGGGGATATCAACAGGGGCTCTATGTGGGGCACTGTCTAAAGGGGGCTCTATATGGGGCACCATCTACATGGCGCTCTATGGGGGCACAATCTATAGGGGGCACTTTGTGTGTGTGTGTGTGTGTGTGTATGGGACACAGTGTATGTTACTATTATAATTAGAGGTGCAGTGTATGGCGCTATTATATTTAGGGGCGTAGTGTGTGGCACCATAAGAATTGTACCTTCGTTTACAGTCCAGGTGCAGAAATGTTTGAAAAGTGAGAAGCTGAAGACAGCTGAGCGGAAAACTGCTGAAAAGGGCTGTGGCGGGGAGAAGACATCATAGAGGTCTGGACCGGATGGAGAAGAAAAGAGAAAAAGAACAACCAGAATCTGAGACGTCACCGGTGAGTCATTTAATGTAAATGTTTATTCTGCCTCTAATCAGTAATGTAGTCAATGAATGATCTGCAGCGAGATTATGGTTTTTTTCATCATTTCAATTTTCACCTCAGGCAGCAAAGTAGCTAGAATCGGCCCTGAACCCGGCTGTATTTCATATGTACAACGCATTCGACAATAATGGATCTCTAGTTGATTTCCCCACAAATTATTGCTGATCGCTGAGCTACGCTGTATCGGAAGTCCCATAGAACTGAATGGTAGTTACAGAAACAGCGTAGCTCGCATGCTACGCTGCTTTTGTAAATGCCATTCACGTTTATGGGAGTTACAGAAACAGCGCAGCTCAGCCACAATACAGAGCAGTAGAACAGGGTTAGGGGGCCCCGTTCTAGAGATTGGTGAGGGTCCCAGAGGTAGGACCCGCATCTAGCTGACATTTCTGACATATCTTGTGGATATGTCATAAATTTCTCTGATGGGAAACCCCTTTAAGCCCCATATAAGGAGACCAGTACTGTATATGACGGATTGTGGGGGGCCATTACAGAATTTTTATTGGTGCCAGGAGCTTCAAGTACTGCATTTGCTGAATCGAGACACTTGTGATTAGCTATTTCCGGGAGATAACAAAAAGGGATTGTCTGAAGAGGACAACCCCTTTAAAGATGGTAAAATTGTTATTATACAAGTTACACATGGTTAAAGTCTATGAAGGGAATGAGAAAGGTGATATACGGTATATCATAAAATCTACAGCATTGTTTCAAAGCCGGATCTTTATTACAATAAATATAATTAAAAATATTAAGGCCCTTTTACATGTGTCAATTATCCGACAAACTAGCATTCATGTGAATATTAGTTCCTGATCAATGACCTGTGTAAATAGGGAAACTGTCAGCTGATGAACGAGCAAACGCTCACTCATCGGCTGATCTACTCGTTTATGCAACAATAAATATTATCGTTATCGGCAGCACATCTCCCTGTGCATATACTCCCCACTGGCTAGACTTCTTCCCTTAGGACATACACCGCATTCCAAATTATTATGCAAATGTTATTTTTCGCTGATTTTGAAGTGGTGTTTTTATCAGGTGTTTTTCTCTATAGGTTCCTCAATGACACATGACGCTCCTAATGACACAAACACCTGTACAAAATTACACAAATTAATAAACGCCACTAGAAACTGTAAGGCTCTGTTCACATCACATTTGATGATGATGATATTTGGTGTGTGCATCATGAAAAACTTCCCATGTATACGACAAAATATTGTCCCTTTGACCTCCAACAGCCTGGTATGCAGAGCCATACTGAAAAAAATGTATACCTCGCGGTAATTTCTTTTAACATGGGAACCTATGGTTGATGTATCAATAGATCTCCAACCTTGGCTTCATCAAGAGCCTCACTTGGGTCGAAACGTCGCTATTTATGGTGGAATAAAAATTCTCTATTTGATACTTTGATACCTGTGTGTGCTGCGGTTTTTCTATCTATTGATGTCTATCTGGAGTTGGACTGGCTACAACTTGACACTGCTTGCACCGATTGAAACCTTTTCCTGTTTAATGCCCCTCATGAATTCTTCTGGGACTGTGATGTGCTGTTGATTTCTCTTTTTGGATATGGTTGATGTATGCTAATGTATACCTATATAGTGGAATATATCAGAGAATTGCGTCAGGGATATACATAGGGTAATACTCATGATGTACTGTATACGACTGACGGAGAAAGGTTCAGATGTGATATAAACCATAAAAAAACACTTCAAATTGCAGATGCTTCAAACTACAAATAGCTACAAAAAAAACTGTGTAAAGGAGACCTAAGGGCTGTTAGAGCAGTTTCAAGGTGGCTACATACCTACAACATACCTTCCAACATTCAAGTATCGCAAAGAGGGAAAAAATGTTTCCCTTTTAAGCCACGCCTCTAGCCAGCACAATACGCACCCGGTTCAGCCCACACAGTATTATGCTCACATAGTGCCTCTCCACAGTATAATGCCCCCATAGAACCCCCACATAGTATAATACCCCAATAGCGTCTTCCACACAGTTTAATGCCAAATAGCTGCCCAATGCCCCCATATATGCACCCATACATTATAAAGCCAACAAAGATGCCCCATACAGTATAATGCCCACAGAGATGCCCCCATACAGTCCAATGCCCCATAGATGTCCCCATACAGCATATACACCATAGCTGCCCCCATACAGTATAATAGCTGCCCAATACAGTAATGCCCCCATTGCTACCTCCATAAATACTATTGCCCACACAGATGCCCGCATACAGTTTAATGACCCATAGTGCCTCAATCCCCTGTAGATAGTGCCACAGTGCCCATGGTAGATAGTGCCCACATAGATGGTGCCAGTGCACACATACCACCACAGTGCACACATAGTCCTACGGTGCCCACATATAAAGTCCCAGTGCCCACATAGTGCCACACTGCCCATGTAGATGGTGCCAATATAGTGCCACAGTGCCCGTGTAGATAGTGCCACACCCCTTTGAAGATAGCGCCACCCTGCCTTGTAGATAGCGCTAACCCCCCTCCCTGTAGATAGCTCCATTGGGGCTACCTCGAGGAGCGGAATCCACAGCCAGAGCATCGGGGATTCCGCTCCAGGAGGAGCCCCTGACATCACGGTCTATATATGGACAGTGATGTTAGGGGCTTTAAGATGTCGGAATCCCTGGTCAGAGTGTTGGCTACGCTCTGGCTGAGGGATTCCAATCCTGAAGGAGCCACTGATGTCACTGTACATATATGGACAGTGATGTCAAGGGCTTTTCCAAGACAGGAGTCAACAGCCAGAGAGCTTAACCTGCTATGGCCCGGGAATCCATAGTTGAATTCTGAAGCAGGGAGGTGACGTTCACTGCTTCAGCATTGGATTCAACTGAGGACACAGATACATTTGAAACCGGGACATACTACAGGCCGGGACTGTCCCGCTGAATCTGGGATGGTTGGGAGGTATGCCTACGGTGATTGTAGTTATATTCCAGCCATAACATTGACTGTTACAATCCAAGCTATTGTTTAGATTTTGGGAACTTGTTTTGGAAAACATTCCCCATAATATATTAGAGTGGTGTAAAATGTGCATCTTAAATTATAACTAAATTATAAAAAATTATTTGGTCTATTCTATAAAAATAATTAGTAAATGCCTACATTATCAGTGAAAATCACAAAGGGCTAGTATACTTTTGAGAGGTTTATTTCTGTCTGCTTAAATAAACATTTTTAATATTCAGCTCATAAATCATCCATTATCTAATGAATAAGATAATAAATTATGTATGAATTTAAGTTTAGCACACTAAATATTATTCCCCTTTCTGGGAGATATACTTATTTTTCTGGATCCATTATATACAGTAAAAAATACGTGAGCTAAATTGAAAAATACATTTTTGCATTTTCACTAAGCACTTGTTAATTTAAAAGAGTTGTCTATTATTGACAATCCCATTCCACGTCCCTTATTAATATATCTTTCGGTAATAGAGCGAGGGGTTCCCCAATCAAAATCCCCCATTTTTTTTCCGCTAGAGTAGAGAATCAATTCAAAGGGCCTATCTTTCTATGGAGGACCCTTATCATCCATTTAATGCACGTTTATTGATTTTCATTGGTGCAATGGAATTCACTCATAAGCATTTAGTAATTTGTTCTACCAGTTAGAACAGCAGTTTTTTAGGGGTCCTAGCAGGGGCAATCTGCCTATGGTCAAGTTATTGCCCACCGGATATGACCTTTGAAAAAGTGATTTTCCCACTAGAAAATAGTGGAATAGAATTACAATTACAAACTAATTTTATTTTGAAAATGTTTACAATTTAAAGCTCTGAGCGTTCAATGTAAACTATATTTAAAAGATCTATGTATAATTCTTCCAGTTTGCATATAGTGGCATCCTGTTGATGTATAGCTACACTGTATTGGAGGTCTTCCACATGAATTGCTCCAACAAGTTAACACATATTGTTTACATTGAATACTGTGTTCTGCCATCAGGTTACTAGGAATGGAAAAATACAGATCTTGGCATCATCTCTGGATGTTTTGGCTAGCACTGTGAGCAGAGCTTTGTGTCAGCGCACACAGGAGTGTTGACAGCATTTTATGCCTAGTGGGCACTGCATCGTAAAAAAAAAAACCTTCTCTGAGGCTTATATTAAGTAACCCAGTCAGCAAGTGGTTACTGTAAGTACATGACGTGTCAGGCCACATACAGCCTCTAGTAATAGCCATCATGCCACCCTGCATCATACTAATAAAGAAGTGCATTCTCAAAAGAGACTGGGAAATGTTGCGCTGTACGAGCATGCATGCAGCAATTACACCCTATATACAATATACTTACATATCACAATAAAAACAAGGAATTTCCATCATAATACAATTTACGTTGCTCTAAAACTATTACAAAAAATAACTGTCTTTTGTCACAATTGTTTAAAGAAAACCTATTAACTAATAAGTGAGTACATGTTTCAGTTAAATACTAATGTAATAGCTCAGCTTCTTGACATGGGTATAGTATCGAGTTGCCTAAATTTTAATCTACATTACGGAATTTGTTTAGTAAAACTACTCTTATATTAGTATTTACAGCAATTTATGTGTTAATCTGTTAGAACAACGGTGGAATGGCGTTCATAGCGGCCAACGGTCCTCAGCTGAATGTTTGTGTCCCATTCATACAGAAAGATATGTCTTCTACAGACAGTTATGGGAGCATTGTAGTTTGCACCGTAAACTTGAATTAACTTCTATCTATCAGCAGACTAGAGATTCCTGTATAGGTTATAGCAGAACATATACTTAAAAGGGGTCACCCGGGTTTAGAAACAATGAGTGTAATTCTTTTAGGAATTAGCGGTGTCTCGTATTTCTGCTCATCCCAATTCACTTACATCAAATGGAAATAGTTAAATATGAGATAATATATTTTTTGTATATAAAGCTCATATAACTTATAAAAGCCCATGTAGAAAACAGAAAAGTGCATTTTATACATCTTTATTACATTTCTTTAATTGATTCATGTTGCTGTTTTTCTGCTTTTAGATTATAAAATGACATCTATACAATTCTTAGGTTCACTATACAGCTATAACTGACTGTCGGGTGTATATAAACCTTAAGCAATGCCAATAAGGATCTATCGTGCATTATGCCTTATGATTGAGAAGACCTAAGCTTCTCACCTAACAGTTTAGTTTTTAGTATTTTTTGCTCTACAGTCGTGTGCATGGAGTGTATTACTGTACTAGGTTGAAATCTGGATGAAAGAGTGAGTGATGTAAGAAAAACGATAAAGGGATCTAATGATCACAAATTCATTGAAAGGCTGCTTCAGAGCAAACAAAACAGTTTTAAAAAATATTCGTCATTGAAGTGTCCCCTGACAGAAGGATGAGGCAGCAGACTTGGCAACAGAAGGGAATAGAAGAGAGGCATATGGCCCCCAGTTCTGTCCCCTGCTGACAAGCTGCCTACTTGCAAGCCCCCTTTTCACTGTCCTCCTAGCACGCAGCAGATTGTAATGGTCTGTGTTCCCATCTGCATCCAAGGCTCGTGTCCCCACAATGTGGCGGCCATGTAGTTTTCGTCTGACTAGCAGAGGTTGTGGAGATTGGGTCAGTCGGAGAGGGAGATGATTAACCACAAGCATCACAAAGCTATCCATAATGTATTGTCTTCCTAAGATTACATGGTATATTTCCACTGGGACTCACACCATCCATCACCACTCTTTTATTGGTTCCTTTTTCTGTGGTTGCTGTTGTAATACTGCCCAGAATGCCGTCGTAAAATTCTAAGCTGCATTATGGGTGTGCTGTAAAAATTTGCATATCAGAGATGCATCGTCCTTTAGCTTAATAGTGCTAGTTATTTGTAACAAGTCCCTAACAATTGAGCTAGTGCACTTCCATCTAAAGGTCATCCATTGGCCCTATGCTAAATTCCCTGCTGAATTAATCAGCGGCAATTATAATACTAAGTAATGGGAAAGTGTTGTGAGTTGTCTAAACCTCTGAACTGTCCACACCATTTCCACACTGATGGGAAAAAAGCCATTAGATGGCGAGTATGGTACCCTGCAGATGGTGCGAGGGCACAGTGTGCGTAGTCTAGCATACACTAGTAACTAAGAAATAACTAATAATAACAACCTTTATTTATACAGTGCCATCATATTTCACTGCGCCGTACAGTCAGGGGAAGCAGTAAATATACTAAAATAGCAAGCGCATTAAACAAATATGTAACAGTTAAAAAGAGAGACAGAATTCTGCGTCGGATTTTGCTTCGGGAGCCGCCACGCAAAATCCTCCGTGTTAACTAGCCCTAAGAAGCTTCTTTATATTATTTTATATTATTTTATTGATATGTTTGGTCATTTTATTGTCTTATCTCAAACACATTATTCGACATTATTTCTTTTTTAGGCTTTTAAATGACTCATCAGTATTTTTAATTAAATTTTTCTAGTATTATATTACAAGATAAAATAAATAAAACAAATACAACCATAGGAATAGGAAATACACCTATACATAAGTAGATTCTCTTCTGATTTTACAATTGAGCTATATTTTTCGCAAAAAAAAAACACAAAATGAATCCATAAGATGAAAGTGAAATTAAAGGGAACACATCTATATGCTACTGATATATATATATATATATATATATATATATATATATATATATATATATATATAAAGTGTTTTGTATGCAACGTTAACATTACATAAAAGAGTAACTGTTGGGTAGAAACATATTTATAGCACCAGTTTAACATCTCAACAGTCTTTGCACAAAAGGAATTTCCTGTGGCGGAATTTAGGCAGCAAAAGTGTGATGTTCCATGTGCTGATTTACACGTCAATGCATGCGGCCGAATCCATTGTGCGTTTTACAGTGAAAATCTACAGGATACCTTAAAGAAACATCACCACTCATGTGATTTAACTCTTTGTATCAACGCAGTATACAACGGATTTCAGTGTACACAAATATTCTGCTTCATTACTCTAAAAATGACTGAGCACATTGCTCAGAAGTGTGTCTGCCTTCTTTTCTGAATATAAATGTTTAGCACAAGTGATTATATTCCTAATGCGCCAATGATATATTTGACTCCCAAAAGGTATCAATGAAAACATTTTGTAGGGAGATTTATCAAAACTGGTGCAAAGTTGTCCATAGCAACCAATCAAGTTCATGCTCTTAGTTTTCAGAGGCCCTTTTGAAAACTAAAGAATCAACTTGATTGGTTGTTATGGGCAACTACGTATTCCACATTTCCTTTGAACCAGTTTTGATAAATCTCCCTCTTTGTTTCTTAATGTAATCGTATACAATGTACAGATTAGAATTTGGTTGTCAAGATATCCATATCTATAGGACAGCAGCCTAGAAGTACATTTTATTAAGGAATCCTCAAAACTAACAAGTGGCTGCTGGTTAGAATATCTTTATTCTTGCATGCTTATGTGTGAAAAATTAGTCCTAGGTTAAAGAAAAGCATAACTTTTTGAGCCACTTAAAGCCAAAGAAAACGGAATATTCCTCAACCTCACTGTAAGCATGGGTTTTCAGAAGATCCTTTTCACACCAAAGTAACATCTGCACTTTTTTTAAAATCCCTATTGTATCTAAGAAAATAAAAAAATGGGGCAACTTAGCAAACTCTACATTTTAAGGAAGGATTTACACGAGCGTGTGCGTTTTGCGCGCGCAAAAAACGCGGCGTGTGTCATCACCATATGATGCGTGGCTGTGTGATTTTCGCGCAGCCGCCATCATTATGACACTCTGTTTGTATGTTTGTAAACAGAAAAGCACGTGGTGTTTTTCTGTTTTCAATCATACTTCTTACTGCTATTGCGCGAATCATGCGCGCCCCACGGAAGTGCTTCCTTGTGGTGCGCGTAATTTTCACGCACCCAGCGAACAGCGCAGAAATATAGGACATGTCGTGAGTTTTACGCAGCGGACACCCGCTGCGTAAAAATCACGGACTGTCTGCACGGCCCCATAGACTAATATAGGTCAGTGCGAGGCGCGTGAAAAACGTTTGTATAAATCCGCCCTTACTCTACAGTTTTGTCTATGCAGCTGAAATGCAGACCAATGTGTCTCCATGGTAATGGTTTACAAACAAACCCTGTGTGTAGTCTAATCCTGCAGTCATGTGTTAGTTTTTTCATTTTGCCCTCCCCTTTGCTGCCTGCAGCAAGAAAAAGAGGAGGAGGAGTTATGCATGACTGAAGAATTAGACTCCACAGGGTTTTGTTTTTTTGTAATCCATGGAAATGCTGAGGCTTGCATGGGAGCTGTATGCACAAAATGGTACAATATTGATGGACTTGACAGACTTTTTGCTGTGATGGGATCACCTCAGCTCTTTTCGGCTCTTCACTGAGCCTCTCCAAAAAGAGTCAAATGGAGTTGAAGTGATCCCATCACAGACAAAGGGGCAAAGCACTTGTCTGATCGCTTCAGCCCCTTCATTTTAGTGTTTTGTGGGGGTCTTAGCATCTGGAGCCCTACTGATCAAAACTTCTGACATGTCACTATGTATTGCGGTGTATTAGCATTTTTACCGGCTCCTATCAAGCCCTGCCAAAGGCAGGGATTAACAGGAGCAGAGAGATGTCAGACCTGTGGGCCTTCATTAGACCCTGAGCTGTCATGACAACCATCGGCTCTCCACGATCATGTCGCAGGGCTTTTGGAGGGGGCGGCCCTCTCTTTCTAACGGTTTAGATGACACGGTCACTATTGACCACGTCATCTAAGTGGTTAAATGGCTGGGATCAGAGTTCTCTCTGTTCCTGGATATTAGTACGAGATGTTAGCTATGACCCACAGCCGGTTGCCGATTAAGTGTACCATGGGCCCCCTCCTTCCCTCTCACATGCAATTCAACCCGCTGACACTGTACTCGTCAGTGCACTGACCTGACGGATACAGGTTTCAGCACTAGATACAGCTTCTCTGTATACAGAATACAAAGCAGCTGTATCTCAAAAAGTAAAAATCATTTTTTTAAAAAGGATTTAGAAAGTTACACCAAACACATTGATACACTGTTGTATTAAAGAAAAAATAATAATAATGAAAAAAAATTGTAACACCTTTCTTTAAAGTGTAACTAAACTTTGAAAAAACTTTTGACATGTCATTGTGATATGTCAGAACTTTTAATTGGTGGCTGAAATGAAGCGGCAGAAGCGCTCGGTTGAATGCAGCGCCACTTCATTGGAGTGGTGTACGATCAGCCGATCAGCAGATCAGAAACTGAGCGGCACATTGGTCACCTGAGCGCTTCTGCCACTTTGTTTTAGCGATCGGTGGGGGTCTCAGTGCTCGGACCCCCACCGATCAAAACTTCTGACATTTCACTGACATGTCAGGAGTTTTTTAGAAGTTTAATTACACTTTAAAGGGGTGTTCCGATGAGGGATATTTATGACATATCCACGGGAAATGTCATAAATGTCAGATAGATGTGAGTCCCACATCTGGGACCCGCACCTTACTCTAGAATGGGGCCCCATAAACCCCGTTCTACCTCTTTCTGCTCTCGCTGCCTCCCAGCCACTTCTTGACTTCATGGTCGGGAGTTATGAAAACAGCGTTTCCGTAACTCTCATAATAGTGAATGGCAGTTCACGGAAGCAGCGTAGCATACGAGCTACGCTGTTTCTGTAACTGCCATTCACTACTTTGGGACTTATGGAAACAGCGTAGCTCAGCTTTACACGTAAGTACAATTAGTGCAGGAGGGGGTGGTGGTAGCTGTTTTCAGTTGCGCCACCGCCCCCTCAGAGAGGCAGCAAGCCGGACGGTGCGGCCCTGCCCTCCCCATCAGCAGCGGCCCTCTTCCCTTGCAGCCCGCCCCTGCAATTACTCTCCCTGTCTCTCCTCCCCATCAGCGGCCATTAGCGGCTGCGGCTATAGTGATTTTCTAAACTGATGTGCGGCTCGAGCCCAAAATGATAATCTGCCACTGCTCACAGCTGACACCCGCAGCGTATGGAGCGGCTCAGCCCGTGAGCCCGCTACATACTTCGACTCCCCCACCAAGACGTACAGTGTCGACATGGGGATTCAAGGGGTGAGCAAAGGCCTAATACATTTTATTTTAATATTAAGATAAATAATAAATTGATATACATCTATCCATCTATCCATCTGTCCTTGTCCATTTTTCCCTAAAAAAGACCTACAAAATTAATTGATATCCGTTCCAATTTGTCTTGCAAAAAAGAAACAAAATATTTTGGGGTGGACTTATTCACCTTTAAAATGCAGCACTCTAATTGGTGACATTTTGCTCAGGGCATGAAGGCCCAAAACACGCCCCCACGGTTATGTAGGGGTAGCTAGTCAGGTTTGTCATCCAAGTTTAGTTCCAAATCCTAGGAAAGGGATAAAGCTATCCTCCGCATTGTCCCTTCAAAAGGCCCCAGACAGGGAATTTACTGGGCATACATGATAACATGTGCTGAATACCCTGTAACAGATAACAGATGCTGAGTCAGTGCCCTACTGGCATCCTTTATTTCAATAAAAGCAAAAACTATGTACTGTATAGGAGAGTGGTGAATATAGCCCCAGAGGACATACCCAAATATTTGTTCTTTCGTTGCGCTTTCAATGGCAAGCACAACCTTCTGTTAAAGCTGAGAATGATAGCTATGGACAGTTAGCAGGTAGCCATTGTTATGAGTAGTGCAAATCAATACGAAGATGTCAATAGCCACATCATTATAAATTATGAAAAATGCAGGAAGTATAAAGCTTTTATCTACACAAACTTGTGTGGATCCGGAACACAAAAAAAACAACAATATCTACAATTTACCTGGAATGAATAGATATATGTGTGTGATTGTGTGTGTGTGTGTGTGTGTGTGTGTGTGTGTGTGTGTGTATGTGTGTGTGTGTGTGTGTGTGTGTGTGTGTGTGTGTGTATATATATATATATATATATATATATATATATACATACATAGATATATTAGATATAGATATCAATATCAATATATATTGGTTGAGAAAGGCCCCAAGTGGTAATTAAAGTGATCCGATTTTTTCACTGAATTTGGAGTGCTGTCTTGTGTTCCGGATTTTGTTGGTTGTTTGGGACACTAGTCGTGTGTCTGAACAAGAACCTGTGCACCCGATACTGGAAGAACGGTGCTGCTTTTGCTTTGCTTTTTCCTATATATATATATATATATATATTTATGTTTAGTGATTTGAATCTACAAAGGTCTCAATGACAGTACTGAACCTGATAGAAATCAGGACAGGAAATGTTGTCATCATAATCTCTCAGCAGTGCAGTTCGAGTCTTTAAGCCTGTAACGTAAAGTGAACATTTTTCAGTATGGAGGCAATAAGCTAGAATTGTAATAAAACATTTTCAATGTCCACTAAAGTCTAGTATTACGCCTTACAGACATTTGACTTTACTGTACATCATAGTTAGCAGGGGGAGCATGGAGTGTGCTCACTGGCTAAACCTGCTACATACTCAGTGAGTACGTTATGTATGTTACAGCCAGGGCCGGCCTTAGGGGGGTGCGACCTGTGCCTTTGCACAGGACGCATAACTCCAGCAGGTGTAAGGGGGCGCTGTGCCGGCTCCCTTCCCCTGCTTGTTTCAGAAGCGCCCGGGCCCGGTGACTGAGCAGTCGTCTTTCCGCCCGGGCGCTTCTTCATTAAGTGCCGTCGCTACCACTGTAGCAGCCATAGAGGCTGCTAGCAGCGACACTGGGCATGAGGGCGCAGCTGCTACAGGTATCTCCCTGCTCTGCTATCTACTAGCGCCACTGTAGCTCCATGAAGGAGCGGAATCCCCGTGTGGCTGGGGATTCCGCTCCTGGAGCGCTCCGCTTGATGTCTCTGTCCATATATTGACAGCGACATCAGGGGAAACTCCTGAAGCGGAATCCCCGTCCACAGCATTGCAGACACTGTGACCGGGTAGTACACTCCAGGAGAAGCCAATGACGTCACTGGACACAGAAGACAGGAGATTCTCCTGTAGTGGAATCCCCGGTCACAGCATTGGCAACACTGTGGATTGGGATTCCGCTTCAGGAGTTTTTACCCTGATGTCACTGTCCATATATGTACAGAGACATCAAGCGGAGCGCTCCAGGAGCAGAATCCCTGGTCACATGGGGATTCCGATCCTTGAGGGACCTACAATGGAGCTATCTACAGGAAGGGGGAAGGGTGTTATCTACAAGGGACTGTGGGCTGTGTGGCACTACCTACAAGGGGGCAGTTGGCTGTATGGCAATACCAACAAGGGGGCTGTGGGCTGTGTGGCACTACCAACAAGGAGGCTGTGTGGCACTACCTACAAGAGGGCTGTGTGGCACTACCTACAAGAGGGCTGTGTGGCACTACCTACCAGGGGGCTGTGTGGCACTACCTACCAGGGGGCTGTGTGGCACTACCTACCAGGGGGCCGTGTGGCACTACCTACCAGGGTGATGTGTGGCACTATCTACAGGGGGCTGTGTGGCACTACCTACAGGGGGCTGTGTGGCACTCGCTACAGGTGGCTGTGTGGTATTCTCTACAGGGGGCTGTATGACATTATCTACAAGGGGGCTGTGTGGCATTATCTACAAGGGTGCTTTGTGACGCTATCTACAAGGGGGCTGTATGGCGCTATCTACAAGGGTGCTGTGTGGTGTTATTTACAAGGGGGCTGTGTGGCGCTATCTACAAGGGGGCTGTGTGGCGCTATCTACAAGGGGGCTGTGTGGCGCTATCTACAAGGGGGCTATGTGGCGCTATCTACAAGGGGGCTGTGTGGCACTATCTACATGGGGCTGTTTGGCACTACCTACAAGGGGCTGTGTGGCACTACCTACAAGGGGCTGTGTGGCACCACCTACAAGTGGGCTGTGTGGCAC
This sequence comes from Rhinoderma darwinii, assembly GCF_050947455.1. Lineage (NCBI taxonomy): Eukaryota > Metazoa > Chordata > Amphibia > Anura > Rhinodermatidae > Rhinoderma > Rhinoderma darwinii. The sequence goes on from NC_134690.1 coordinate 259,219,033, forward strand.
TATCTACAAGGGGGTGTGTGGCACTATCTACAGCGAGAAACTGTGAGTGGTGGGCTGATGGTCATTTTACTGTGAGTGGAGGGGCTGATGGTCATATTACTGAGATTGGGGGCTGATGGTCATATTACTGAGAGTGTGGGGGCTGATGATCATTTTACTGTGAGTGGGAGGCTGATGGTCTTCAAGTGGTTTCCACCTCTGAGCTCCAATTGAAATTAATAGGAGTCAGAAAATACCTGCAGCGCCTGTTTGGAGCTTTTTTGCCTGCGTTTTTTGCATTCGCTTCAAGGGCTAAAGAAAAAATGCAAAAAAATTTTCAAACAATGCTGTCAATACAAAATCTGCTTCAAAATTCCTGAAGGAATTTTGAGGCAGATTTTTTTTGCCTTCCAAAAAATGCTGAGTGAACATACCCTAACAGTGTAGTGCTTGTGTTTAGCCGTTTTCTGTCTTTCTCGAAACAATTTTTGGTAGGGGTGCCCTGACGAAATTTTTTTTTTCCAGTGCTGCCTCGAGTCCGAAAAGGTTGGGAAACTCTGTACTAGGCTACAGGATCACGCCGACCTACGCAAGGATCCTGTCATGGAGCAGCTCAGTTTGTCGTGGGAGTGGGGCCTAGGTGAGTACAATTTATGTTTTTGTTTGGGAGCACTGTCTACAAGGGGAAGGTGGTGGGGGGCTGTTTGGCACGATCTACAACGAGGAGAAGGGGGATTATGGCACTGTATAGAGGGAGGCTGTATTGCAAAATCTACAGGGGGGCTCTATACTGTGTGGGGGCCACTAAGCGGACATTATACTGTGTAGGGGTACTACAGGGGGCATAATACTGTGGGCACAATTAGAGGACAAAACACTGTGTCCTTGAAGGGGTTGTAATATGCTATATTATGAAATATTATTATTATTATTATTATTATAATACTGTATGGGGGCACTAAAGGGGAATTATACTATTTTTATGGGGCATTTTTTTTAATGATGGGGTTGGGCGCCGAAAGATCATTTCGCACGGGGCGCCATCTATCTTAAAGCCGGCCCTGGTTACAGCCATCACATCATTGTAACTGCTGGGATTAGAGATAACTCTGAGACCATCCATTTAACCACTTAGATGAATCGAGGCCTCTAGAAAGAGAAGGGAGACCCCACTGTCACTCCATCCCGTCCCCAACCCAATCGTGGGGTGTCGATGGTTGTCATGGCAGCCTGGGCATCTAATGAAGGCCCCCAGGTCTGCCATATTTCTTCTTCTATTAAGCAGGCCAGTAAACATGCATAGGTAATGCAATGTATTGTACCAGTGAGCAAACAATCGCTTATTCAAGTCCACTAGGGGTACTAAAAAATGTTAAAAAAAGAAACTGTTAAATAACATTTTTAGTAATGTACAAAAAAATTCAAAGTTAACATTTCCCATTTTTCCCCAGAATTAATGTAAAAATAAAATAAAATAAATATAATCGACGATCACCGCGTCCATAAAAGTGTGAATTATTACAGTATAGCATTATAAAATCCACAGGATAAACGCCGTAAAAAAAAAAAAAAGAAACGCCAGAATTGCTGTTTTGGTCACCCTAGCGCATCCAAAGAAATTAATAAAAAATTATCAAGAAGTCACATGTAGCCAAAAAAAGCAAAAATAAGCCCATAAAAAGTTATGGCTCTCAGAGTTTGGCACCATAAAACTACTGTTTTTAACAATTTGCTTTTCTTTCCAAAAGTATTACAAAATAAAAAAAAATAAAATCTAAATTTGGTACTGCCGCAAGTATACTGACCTGCAAAATAAAGTTAACATGCCATTTTGCACATTTAACTTTAAACCTAAAAAATAATGAATGAGTGGAAACTATTTTTTCTACATTTCACCCCACGAAGATTTTTTCTTCAGTTTCCCAGTACATTATATGGTACATTAAATGGGGCTATTAAAAATTACAACTCGTCACGCAAATAACATGCCCTCGTATGGCTATGTCAACAGAAAGATAAAAAAGTAATGACTTTTAGAAGGCAGGAAGGAAAAAACAAAAATGAAAAACTGAAATATGGTTGCGGCGGTAAGGGCTTAAAATAGCACTTGAATGGGAGAAGGCTGTAATACTGTGAACCACCGCTACAAATGTGTCAGCGATTCACAGTACAGGCGGTGACAGCAATGAAAGGGAAGAAAGCCAAAATTATAAATGTGATGGGGTACATGGAGTAATATTACCTAGTGCCCTCCAGCTGTGCACCTTTGCCGTGGATCCACAATTTTAGGGCCCCCTCTGTGATGTCTCCAAATGGGGACTGAGTCTAAGACGCTCACTCTCTTCACGGATTGGACAGAACTGCTCACGTGAGCAGCTCTGGCCAATTTGAGAACAGTGGGAGTGTTTCAGGCTCGTAGTCTAAGAAGTGCTGCAGCCATTTTGGGACAGCACATCGGGGACCCTAAAACGGCAGATCCCCGGCAGAGGGCACAACTGGAGGGCATCAGATATTATTATTCCATATACACCATCATATTTAAAATGCTGTCCAGGCACTGGAGAGTCGCTTTAAGGACTAAAGTTAATCCCATGATATCCAAAAGAAGAAGTAACTGTCCTTACTGCAGTTATCAGCTGCAATACATGCAACAAAATGCTTTATATATATATACATATATATGTCCCCCCCCTCCAAAAAAAAACTTATGTGTGTGTATATACAGTGAAGGAAATAAGTATTTGATCCCTTGCTGATTTTGTAAGTTTGCCCACTGTCAAAGACATGAACAGTCTAGAATTTTTATGCTAGGTTAATTTTACTAGTGAGAGATAGATTATATAAAAATAAAAAGAAAATCACTTAGTCAAAATTATATATATTTATTTGCATGGTACACAGAGAAATAAGTATTTGATCCCCTACCAACCATTAAGAGTTCAGCCTCCTCCAGACCAGTTACACGCTCCAAATCAACTTGGTGCCTGCATTAAAGACAGCTGTCTTATATGGTCACCTGTATAAAAGACTCCTGTCCACAGACTCCATTAATCAGCCTGACTCTAACCTCTACAACATGGGCAAGACCAAAGAGCTTTCTAAGGATGTCAGGGACAAGATCATAGACCTGCACAAGGCTGGAATGGGCTACAAAACCATAAGTAAGATGCTGGGTGACAAGGAGACAACTGTTGGTGCAATTGTAAGAAAATGGAAGACATACAAAATGACTGTCAATCGACATCGATCTGGGGCTTCATGCAAAATCTCACCTCGTGGGGTATCCTTGATCCTGAGGAAGGTGAGAGCTCAGCCGAAAACTACACGGGGGGAACTTGTTAATGATCTCAAGGCAGCTGGGACCACAGTCACCAAGAAAACCATTGGTAACACATTACGCCGTAATGGATTCAAATCCTGCAGTGCCCGCAAGGTCTCCCTGCTCAAGAAGACACATGTACAGGCCCGTCTGAAGTTTGCAAATGAACATTTGGATGATTCTGAGAGTGATTGGGAGAAGGTGCTGTGGTCAAATGAGACTAAAATTGAGCTCTTTGGCATTAACTCTACTCGCCGTGTTTGGAGGAAGAGAAATGCTGCCTACGACCCAAAGAACACCGTCCCCACTGTCAAGCATGGAGGTGGAAACATTATGTTTTGGGGGTGTTTCTCTGCTAAGGGCACAGGACTACTTCACCGCATCAATGGGAGAATGGATGGAGCCATGTACCGTCAAATCCTGAGTGACAACCTCCTTCCCTCCACCAGGACATTAAAAATGGCTCGTGGCTGGGTCTTCCAGCACGACAATGACCCGAAACATACAGCCAAGGCAACAAAGGAGTGGCTCAAAAAGAAGCACATTAAGGTCATGGAGTGGCCTAGCCAGTCTCCAGACCTTAATCCCATCGAAAACTTATGGAGGGAGCTGAAGATCCGAGTTGCCAAGCGACAGCCTCGAAATCTTAATGATTTACAGATGATCTGCAAAGAGGAGTGGGCCAAAATTCCATCTAACATGTGTGCAAACCTCATCATTAACTACACAAAACGTCTGACTGCTGTGCTTGCCAACAAGGGTTTTGCCACCAAGTATTAAGTCTTGTTTGCCAAAGGGATCAAATACTTATTTCTCTGTGCACAATCCAAATAATGTGATTTTCTGTTTTTTTTAAATTAAAATTAACCTAGCCTAAAAATTCTAGACTGTTCATATCTTTGACAGTGGCAAACTTACAAAATCAGCAAGGGATCAAATACTTATTTCCTTCACTGTATATATACTTTCAAAAGTAGGTGAATGATCACTAGTAGCCAGGTAAGGCCCTGTTTACATCTGAGTTAGGCATTCCGTTGTTCTGCTCTGTCAGAGGAGCAGAACAACAAAAATGGCAGAAGTGCTGGAGACAACCGGTGCCCGACATAACCCATAAACTTTAAAGTGTAAGTAAACTTTCAACAAACTTCAACATGTCACAGTGACATGTCAGAAGTTTTGATCGGTGGGGGTCCGAGTACTGAGGCCCCCACCAATCGTTAAAAGAAAGAGGCATAATCGCTCGTGTGGGAGCTGAGCCGCTTGGTTTCTGATGGGCTTTTCTCTGAAAGCCGATGTAGCACTGTACGGATTCAATAGAACGCAGTGGCGTAACTACCACAGTAGCAGCAGTAGCAGCTGCTACGGGGCCCGGGGCATGGGGGGGCCCGTGTCGCCTTGACAGTCAGGCACATTACATTATGTGCCAGGCATGGAGGCACGGGCCCCCTAATGCCTACTAGTAGCATCCCGTCCCTAACGTTACACTAGGCATCCGGGGGGGGGGGGCCCGGTGACAGCCGTGGGGGGGGGGCCGGGGGCCCGGTGATATTCACTGTGCACTCCACTGATAGTCCGACTCCTCCTCCACACACAGTGGAATAGGACGGCGATACGTGGTAGGAGGAGCGCTCAGGCAGGGGAGAGGACAGGGGGCGGAGCTAAACGAATGGCGCGAGACATCGGGCGGAGGACAGTACAGTCAGGAGCCAGGACTGCCGGAGTACTTGAATCCCATATGATGGGCGGAGGACTCAGGACTGCCGGAGAACTAGCATCCCATAGGACGGGCGGAGGACAATCAGAGGACGGACGGAGGACGTGCAGACTGCAGAGGACAGGTACATAAAATAAAAAAGTTCATGGGAGAAGGGAAAAGTTTTTAGGTAGAAAAATCTGCCTCATAATTCCTTCCGGAATTTTGAGGCATATTTTGAACACTTCCCACGTTTTTCGTTGCGTTTTTTTGTGACGTTTTTCGGCCATCGGGCCGTGGACAGAAAAACGCAGCAAAAAATGCATGGGAGGCGTCGGCGTCTTTTTCCCGCGAGCAGTAAAACTGCCTCGCGGGAAAAAGAAGCGACATGCCCTATCTTCGGGCGTTAACACCTCTGACCTCCCATTGACTTCAATGGGAGGCAGAGAAAGCGTATTTTGCGGTGTTTTATGTCCGCGGCGCTCAATGGCCGCGGGCAAAAATCGGCGTGCAGGCAGAGGAAAATCTGCCTCAAACTTCCAAACGGAATTTTGAGGCAGATATTCTTCCTGCAAAAAACTCAGTGTGAACATAGCCTAACGCTTCTTTTACCCGCAGGCGTTTTTTACTGCTCGCAGGAAAAATTTCATGGTTTTCAATGGGTGGCACTTTCCCCCTAACACCTATACTGAAGCCTTAAGGTCCTGTTCACACAGATTTTTTTGCAGACAGAAAAATCTGCCTAAAAATTCCTTCTGTAATTTTGAGTCAGATTTTCACATGCCTGCACGCCGTTTGCCGTATTTTTGGCTGCGTTTTTTGGCGGCGGACATTGAGCGCCGCAGGCAAATTTCTCTGCCTCTTATTGTCAATGGGAGGTCAGAGACGTAAACGCACGGAGATAGGGGCAAGTCGCTTGTTCCCGTGAGCGGTTTTAGCTCGCTCGCTGGAAAAGAGACATCCGTTTCCATCTGTTTTTTTACACGTTTTTCCGCGTCAAAAAGCATGCTGAAAAACTCAGTGAATTCCCCCTCAGGGTATGTGCACACACACTAATTACGGACGTAATACGGCCTTTTTTGCCCCGAATTACGTCCGAAAAAAGCGCCTCAATAGCGTTGACAAACATCTGCCCATTGAAAGCAATGGGCTGACGTTTGTCTGTTCACACGAGGCGTATATTTACGCGCCGCTGTCAAATGACGGCGCGTAAATAGACGCCCGCGTAGAAGAAGTGACCTGTCACTTCTTGGGGCGTAATTGGAGCCGTTATTCATTGACTCCAATGAATAGCAGCGCCAATTACGCCCGTAATGGACGCGGCGTTCAAGCGCCTGCACATGCCGTTACGGCTGAAATTACGGGGATGTTTCTTCCTGAAAACATCCCCGTAATTTCAGCCGTTACGGATGCTGTCGTGTGAACATATCCTAACACATATACTGATGCCTGCCTGGCCCTGCCCTCTGCCAAGTTATATAACTTCAAACTTCACACACATTACATTACATTAAAGAAAGGGGTCCTCTGGGCATTTTATATTGATGGCCCATCCTTGGGATAGACCATCAATATCAGATCAGTGGGGGTCCGTGATTGATGGGACCATAGCGTTCGTCTGACTTTTCCCAGTTAACAAGCACACACACACACGGGGCGACTGTGCCTGGGATCGCATTCAAGTGAACGAGACTGAGCTGCAATCCCAGGCGCAGCTGCTACCGATGTGTACGGCGTTGTGCCTGGTAAACACTGAAGAGGCCAAGGCGACGAGTTCTACGGCCCCTCCAAAAAAGCTGATCGGCGGGTGTTCTGGGAGTTGGACCCCCACCGATCTAATATTGATAACCTATCATAAAGATAGACCATCAATAAGAAATGTCCAGAGGACCCCTTTAACACCCTAATGACATGCCACGTAAATGTACGTAGCAGCCATCATGGGGAAGTATGGAACGGGCTGAGCGCCCCCATACTCAGCAGGTGTCAGCTGTATATTGCAGCCCAGTGTCGCAGTGTATCTATAGAGGTCGCAGTAGTCACAATTGCGACCTGGCCCCGAAGGCAGTGGGCCCGTAGAACTGATAAGTGTTCATTGTCGGGAAGGCGGGAGTTGTGGCGCCGTTGGTTACCGGGAGGGGGGGGCCCCAGTCAAAAGTTTGCTATGGGGCCCAGTCTTCCCTAGTTACGCCCCTGATAGAACGTCTATGGGCATGTCGTCAGAAGTTTGTTGAAAGTTTAGTTACGTTTTAATGGGTTCCATCAGGGTGTCAGTGATTTTACCTGAAACAATAGCAATTCCTCCCAATGTCTCTCTTAGCCCCCCCCCCCTCCCGAGACCCGCATCCTAGTCTCTCACCCATGTCCCCGGACAGACATTGCGGATTAGCTGCAGCACATCTGTAGTGTAAAACAATACCAGCAAAGTAGATGAGATTTTCCATGTGTAAATTCACCGGCGGTGTGGATTTCCAATCTGCAGTATGTCAATTTCTGTTGCGGATTTTCATTGTGGATTTAACTTGTTTTAATGAGAAAGGGTGAAAGCAAAATGCGCAGTGGATTTGTGCTGATTCCAAACAATCCTATCCTTACAAATACTGTTTTAGTTTTTTTTGTTAGCAGTTCCATACCTTTATTGCATGGAATTTTTAATATCACAAAAATAACCTATATATCAATGTATGCCAAGATATGGTGGTGGCACTATTACAGCATATGACAAGACCACAGCAGAGAGCTGCACTATTACTACACGGTGGCAAAAACTTAGGCGAGAGCTATACCATTACTGCACCCCAGCAAACCCCATGGGCATATGTGCATTTTTTGATTTGTAGGGCCACTCCCAGGAAGATTAACCACTAATTTACTGATGCAATCTGCAATCAAAGTCTGCCTTCAATCAGCTGAATCAAATTTCAATTAAGCTTGGTTAACTGGTGAATAACCAAGGGGCAGTTACTTTTTCACATTGGCGAAACAGTATGGGTTTTGGATAATTTTCTATAACTAGTACAAAACAGGGTTCCATTGGTCCAATATTACATCTTGCATACTGATCACAAACCAATCAGTGGAACAATTATGCAATAACGGAACATTTAAAGGGGTAAATACATTACTGATTTGCAGTACTTTCTAGTACAGCTTAGAACTCTAGGTATAATAACAACTAGCAAAGTCTTAAGAGTTTTAAGAACTGCATTATTAGCATGCAAGATTTGATTTGTCTCCATTATATTTCATAGAACAGTTTAAAGGCACCTAGCATAAAGCATCGTCATAATTGCAATCATATATCTGACAATTTAACGTGCACACCATAATGTACCATTAGTTACACAAATAACTAATAATTTGCTAATGACAACATTATGTTAAGTCAGTTTAGGGGTAATTAAAGTGAGTGATATTTACATATGCCTAATGAATCACAGTCGATGGCAGATTAAGAGATTCTAATGAATATTCATCTAGACACTCACAACCAGCTTCTCAGTTTATAAACTGAATTATGGTTGATCTGCCCTTTTAAAATGAATGTTACTATCATCTTCATAGTGCGAATGAACAATTGCGCGATTGTAACTTTTTTTTTCAAAGTAATGTCATGGTCAGGACACAAAGCATTTTTATGTACTTCTATGTCCGCATACCTACTGCTTCATATATTACTTTTTATTACTGATCAACAGCTATGAGCTACTGCTTTCACCATAACATGCGGCATAAAACAGAAAGCTAGAGTTTTGCTTGGGATAAAATGTAGCAAGGCGTTTATGGAACCTGAAAGATTATGCTGTAAGTCATTTTCTTTGCCAATACAATTAAGTCACTTCAATATAAATCTTTAGGATTATAGCATATTTACAACATTGGGTTTGAAAAACAAAGCGCAAATGCTTTACAAAACCTTGCGGGAAAACAGGCCGTATTTATTCAACATCAGGCACCCATTGTGACACTCTGCATAATCAGTGCCTAACATGTAAAACTAGTTTTATTAGTATGGGTAAAGTTACAAATGAGCTGTTTTACATTCCCTGTCTACAATATCCAACTATTGATTGGGACAGGGTTAAATAGCATTCTGGACCTCAGGTGCATGGCAATGTCATGTGCAGAGAGTTTGTACAGCATCCCTACAGCTTTATATAAAAAAATCAGGTACTCTGTGTACCGCCATATGGTGCCTCTGTAGGACATTGTTTCCTCCCCAAAAAGCAATGCCTCTAAGACAGAATACACCTATAAAATGGCATGTCATGTAACACATACCTCCTAGCCGTCCCAGATTCAGCGGGAAAGTCCCTGATTCCAAGTGGTGTAATTCTGTCCAGGGCGGCTGGTGGTATGTGCCGCTGTCAAATGTACAGATAGAGTGAATCCAATGCTCAGCATTCAACTATGGAGTCCCCATCCAGAGCAACACAACCTGGCTTATTTCTGATGTTTAAGGATTCTATTATGACTGGGTCTGTTTCACAGGACGGGCGCATAGCAAATGTGGTGCCAATATTCAAAAAGGTGTCAAAAAGTAAGCCCGTAAACTATGGACCTGTAAGTTTAACCTTCATTGTGGGTAAAATATTTGATGGTTTTCTAAGAAATACTATTCCCCATATCTCAATGAAAATAAACTGTTAACATAGCATCAGCATGGGTTTATGAGGGATCGGTCCTGTCAAACCAATCTGATCAGCTTCTATGAGGAGGTAAGTTCTAGACGTACCTGGGTAAGGCCGTGGTTGTGGTGTATCTAGCATCGCCGTTAATTTTGGCAATTAACCCCAGAAATGCGGCGACCGATTGCGATCGCCGCATTTAAGGAGTTTGAAGCACATTGGCAGTCCCCACGAAGTGATTGTGGGGGCTGCCGATGCTTGTCGAGGCAATCAGAGGCCAGACAATGACCTCCGGGTTGCCATGTACGGAAGCCTCGGAGGAGCAGTCTCCGGCCAAGCCTCCGAGGCTTCCTGTCAGTGTGACTGTCACGTCACAATGACATTTAGAATACATTGCACTACGTAGGTAGTGTAATGTACTCTAGCAGCGATCAAAGCTGCAAGTCTAAATGTCCCCTAGTGGGACAAGTAAAAAAAAGTAATAAAAATGTTTAAAAAAAAGTGTAAAAATAAAAGTTATAAGTTATATAAACAAAAAATGCTTTTTTTCCTATAATAAGGAAAAAAAATAACCCGTTAATAAAAGTGCACATATTTGGCATTGCCGCGTTCGTAACGACTCAAACTATAAAACTATAATGTTATTTTTCCCGCACGATGAACACCCCAAAAAGAATCAATAAAAAACGACACCAGAATGGCTATTTTTTGGTCACCACCCCTACCAATATAGAGAATAAAAAGTGATCAAAAAGTCGCATTTACCCGAAAATAGTACCAATAAAAACTACAACCTGTCCAGCAAAAAACAAGCCCTTACACCGCTTTTTTGACTAAAAAATAAAAATGTTATGGCTCTCAGAATATGGTGACACAGAAAATAAATTGTTTTATAAAAAAGTGATTTTATTGCGCAAACGCTGCAAAACATAAAAAAAAACTATATACATATGGTATCTCCGTAATCGTACCGACCCGCAAAATAAAGTAAAACTGTGATGTATATCACACGGTGAAAGCCGCAAAAAATAAACTAAAAAATATTGTTAGAATTGCTTGTTTTTGGTCACCCGACTTGCAAAAAAATTGAATAAAAAGTGATCAAAAAAATCGCATGTACCCCAAAATGGTACCAATGAAAAGTAGAGATTGTCCCGCAACAAATAAGCCCTCACACAGCTCCGGTGGTGATCAAATAAAAAAGTTCTCACTCTCAGAATATGGCGATGCAAAATGTGCAATGTGTTCCAAAATCGGATAAGATTGGGCGCCATTTATCAATGGGACAATGGCCACATATCTATGAATTATTATTTATTTACCGCATTATTATACCCTCTTATTATGCCCTGATGTACCCGCACAGATTACATATGCCCCCACATTATAAACTGAAATACCAGCAATACCCCAAACAGAACTATTACCAAGCAAAATCTGCGCTCCAAAATCAAAATGGCGCTTTCTCCCTTCTGAGCCCTGCAGCGTGCCCAAACAGCAGTTTGTGCCCACATATATGGCATCGCCATACCCGTGAGAACATGCTTAACGTTTTTTGCGGTATTTGTCTTCAGTGACACAAACTGGGCACAACATATTATGCACTAAAATGGCATACCAGTGGAAAATTGCACACCATCCGTTGTGCATTAACCCCTTTGCGCACTATGACTTAATAGCACGTCATGGTGCGGGGCTTGATGTATGAAGAGGGCTCAAGTGCTGAGCCCGCTCCATACGCTGCGGTGTCAGCTGTGTATTACAGCTGACAACCAGAACTAACGGACAGGAACAGCGACAGGACAGGACAGGACAGGACAGGAACAGCGACCGTGCGGTTACAGAAGCCTGTAAAAATAACAATATACTGCAATACGTTAGTACTGCAGTATATTGTACCAGCGATCCTATGATCCCCTAAGGGGATTAATAAAATGTGTAGAAGAATTAAAGTTATTAGTAGTGAGAAAGAAAAAAGTTTAAAGTTAAAAAAAAAAATCTTTTCCCATTTCTCTTCTAAAGTAATGTGAAAAAAATAAACAAAATTGGTATAGCTATGTCCGTAAAAGGCCAAACTATTACAATATACCATTATTTAACTCGCACGGTGAACACCGTAAAAAACATAAATAATTTAAACCGCCAAAATCACAGTTTTTTTGTGAACTTAGCTCTAAAAAAAAACTGTACCACAACTTTTTGATCACTTTTTATGTACCAAAAAATGGTACCAATAAAAACTACAGCTCGTCCCGCAAAAAATAATTAATATCTCCCACCGCTCAATCAACCGAAAAATAAAAAAGTTACGGCTCTCAGAATGTGGTGAAACAAAACAATTTTTATTTTAACAAATAGATTTTTCTTTGTAAAAGTAGTATAATATTAAAAAAAAACAATATAAATTTGGTATCACCGTAATTGTATTGAGCCGCAGAATAAAGTAAAGTTTTCATTTTTACCGCACGGCGAAAGCTGTAAAAGCGAAAACCCCAAAAAATGTAATCAGATTCTTTTCCTATATCAGCCCGCAAATAATTATTTTTCAGTTTCCCAGTAAATTTTATGGCACTTTAAATAGTGTCAATAGAAACTACAATTCCTCCCGCAAGACATAAACCCTCACAACACTCTACTGACGGAAAAAGAAAAAAGTTATGGCTCTTGGAAGGCGGGGAGTGAAAAACGATAATAAGAAAGCAAAAAATGGATCAATCCTGAAAGGGTTAATTAATTTCTAATGAAAAATATGTATGACCCCATGTGGGGTATTTCCGTACTCGGGAGAAATTGCTTTACAAAAATTGGTTGTTTTTTTTTTCCTTTATCTCTTGTGAAAATTAGAAAATTCAACATTTTAGTGGAAAAAAATTCTGATATTCATTTTCACGGCCTAATTCCACAAAATTCTGCAAAAACCTGTGTGGTCAAAATGATAACTAAACACCTAGATAAATTCAATAAGAGGTGTAGTTTCCAAAATGGGGTCACTTTTGGGGGGTTTCCCCTGTTTTGGTCCCTCCAGGGCATTGTAAACGCGACATGGCACCAAAAACCAATCCAGCAAAATCCGTGCTCCAAAATCCAAATGGTGCTCCTTCCCTTCTGAGCCCTGCTGTGGGTCCAATCAGCAGTTTATTACCACATATGGAATATTGCCGTAGTCGGGAGACATTGCTTTACAAATGTTGGGGTGCAATTTCTTCATTAATCATTAATTATAGATTTTTATTTTTACAGACTAATATATATATTAGCGAAAAATCTGTGTGGTCAAAATGCTAACTATACCCCTAGATAAATTCCTTGAGGGGTGTAGTTTCCACTGTTTTGGCACCACAAGACCTCTTCAAACCTGACAAGGTGCCTAAAATATATTCTAAAAAAAGGAGGCACAAAATCCACTGGGTACTCCTTTTCTTCTGAGGTCTTTGTTTCAGTCCATTAGCACCCTAGGGCCACATGTGGGATATTTCTAAATACTGCAGAATCTGGGCAATAAAATATTGAGTTGCATTTCTCGGGTAAAACTTTCTGTGTTACAATTTTTTTTTTTATTGGAAATGAATTTCAGCAAAAAAAATAACATTTGTAAATTTCACCTCTACTTTGCTTTAATTCCTGTGAAATGCCTAAAGGGTTAAAACACTTTATGAATGCTGATTCGAATATCTTGATGGGTACAGTTTTCAAAATGGGGTGACTTCTGGGGATTTTCTAATATATAAGGTCCTCAAAGCCACTTCAGAACTGAACTGGTCCCTTAAAAAATGGACAATTTAAATTTTATTTAAAATATGAGAAATTGCTGCTAAAGTTCTAAGCCTTGTAACGTCCTAGAAAAATAAAAGGAAGTTCAAAAAACGATGCAAACATAAAGTAGACATATGGGAAATGTTAACTAGTAACTATTTTACGTGGTATTACTATCTGTTTTACAAGCAGATACGTTTAAATAAAAAAAAAATGCTAATTTTTTCACATTTTTTCACATTTTTGGTGTTTTTCAGGAATAAATACCAAAATTATCGACCACATTTTTTCACTAACATAAAGTACAACATGTCACGAGAAAACAATTCCGATGTTATTACTACGAAAAAGTAACACATGTCCGATTTGAAAAAATCGGCTGTGTCCTGAAGGCCAAAACAGGCTGGGTCCTGAAGGGGTAAAAGTGTAGCTAAACGTTCGACAAACTTCTGACATGTCATAGAGATATGTCAGAAGTTTGGATTGGTGGGGGTCCGAGCACGGAGACCCCGCCAATCGCTAGAACAAATCAGCTGAAGTGCTCGTGTGAGCACTCAGCTGCTTCGTGTCTGTTCGGCTTTTTCCGGAAATAAATGTTTCGTGTACGGACTCAATACAAAGTCTATGAGCCCGTACTCTGATACATCGGCTTTCCGGAAAAAGCCGAACAGAACCTAAGCAGCTGAGTGCTCACACGAGTGCTTTAGCTGCTTCGGTCTAGCGATTGGTGGGGGTATTAGTGCTCGGACCCCCACCAATCCAAACTTCTGACATGTCACTATGACATGTCAGAAGTTTGTCGAACGTTTAGCTACACTTTAATGTTGCATCCTCAGAGTGGGTCGCAGTTACCAGTGGGGTTCCACAGGAGTCAGTATTGGGCCCTCTTCTTTTTAATATGTTTATAACTGTCTTTGTAGAGTGTTTACAGGGAATTATTTCCGTTTTTGCAGATGACACTAAGCTCTGTAAAGTAATCAACACAAAGGAGGATAATGTAATACTTCAGAGGGATTCAGGGAAGCTGGAGGTTTGGTCAGAGAAATGGCAAATTAAGTTTAATGTGGATAAATGTAAGGTTATGCACTTGGGCCGAAGAAACCGATTTTACAAGTGTACATTATGCATTAAATGGTAAAACACTGGGTAAAACTACTACTAAAAATGATTTGGGGATATGGGTGGACAGTACATTTACCTGTGCCAGGCAGCTGCTGCAAATGCAAATAATATCATGGGATGCATCAAAAGAGACATAGATGCTCATGACAAGAACATAAATTTGTCTTTATACAAATCACTAGTCAGACCACACATGGAATATTGTGTACAATTTTGGGCACCTGTGTATAAGATGGACATGGCTGAACTAGAACGTGTGCAAAGAAGGGCGACCAAGGTAAATAACAGAATGAGCAGATTGCAGTACCAAGAAAGGTTATCAAACTTGGGGCTATTCAGTTTAGAAAAAAGGCAGCTTAGCGGCGATCTAATTACAATGTACAAATATATAATTGGACAGTACAGAGATCTTTCTAATGATCTTCTTAGACCTAGTCCTGTAACATGGACACGTGTGCATCCTCTTTATGGTGAGAGCAATGAGACATGTTCATAGAATCAACCATTACAAGTTCAAGAAGGGCCTTGATGCCTTTCTTGAAAACTATAATATTACAAGTTATGAGTACTAGATTCTGGAGATCGGATGTCGATCCAGGGATTTATTCTATTTATTTCCATATTTGAAGTCAGAGAGGAATTTTTACCCTAATGAGGCAATTGCAATCAACCTCCTGGGGGCTTTGCCTTCCTCTGGATTAACACGGTAGGATTATAAATTGGACTTGATGGACCTGTGACTTTTTTCAACCTTATCAACTATGTGTGGACTGTAGTAGTAGTATGTGGGCATTGGCACCATTTATGTGGGCATTATCTACAGGGGCATTTTGGCACTATGGGCCATTATACTGTATGGTGGCAGCTATAGGGGTATTATACTGTATGCGGGCATCTGTGTGGACATTATATAGTATGGGGGCTTCTGTATGGGCATTATGCTCAATGGGAGCATCTGTGTTGGCATATACTGTATGGGTGCATAAATGGGGGCATTATAGTGTGTGGGGCAGCTATAGGGGAATTATACTGTAGGGAGACAGCTCTTTGGCATCATAATGTGTGGGAGGCACTATGAGATATTATACTGTGTGGGGGCAGCTATGGTGGCATTATACAGTGTAGCGGCTTTATACTGTGGGGAGGCACTATGGGAGCATGATACTGTGTGGGCTGAACCGGGTGCGTATGGCTGGGGATTGGGCAGGGGTTAGAAGCGTGGCTTACAAGGTAATCAAATTGTTCCTCTTTGTGATACTTGAGAATTAGGAGGTATCAGTAACAGGCAATTGTTTTCCTCCTAGATCTAACTATGTGACTTTCAATAGATTGCATATTAGAAGTTTACCACATTGTACAGTTTTTACGCCGTTTACCTGTTTCAGAATATGCTTCTTTCTTATGCTCCGTACTAAACATCACTTCCAATGTGATGTCCACACTGTGGGACATGCAGGAGCATGCACCCTAAAATACCAGACTTTCTTCTTTTTTTTTATCATATAGATATATAAATCATTCAGGCATTTGAAAAAGTTAGGACACGTCTTGTTTTATATTTTAATTTATGTGGACATATTAATATATGACCTTTATTCAAAAAAAGTTAAAGTTGACGTAATTAAACAAAACAAACTAACAAATTTACTTTGCAATAATAAAAAATAGAGAGCTATGCAATTTTTTCATTCGTGCAAGGATTGCAAGGTTTCTTGTATGCACCACCCGTTTCAAATCCTATAACAGCATCTCAATGGGATATGAACCTGGGCTTTGATTGGCCGTTCAAAAACCATTCATTCTTTTTATTCAGCCATGCCTTGGTATGATTTATTAGTCATTGTCATGTCCATTTTTGTCAGAGCTTCAACCCTCTGGTACAATGAAGAATTCATAGCGGATTCTATGATGCTGAGCTAACCAGGCCCTGATGCAGCAAAGCAGCTCCAAACCTTACATTTCCACCAACATGCTTTAAATTTGTTTTTATGTTCTTCGGGTGAAATTCTGCTTTTAGTTTTTGCCATACAGGTCTTCTGGTACTGTGGCCAAATAACTGTATTTTTGCCTCGTCTGTCCACAGCACACTGCAGAAGTCTTGGTATTTGCCTCTGTGATCATGGGTAAACTTTAGTCTTTCCCTGATATTGTTTTTGGACTGCAAATTTTTTCCTGTAGTTTCAATGATGAAATTCGGGAAATCTTATTTCTTATTTCTCATTTTCTTATGATACTTGTTACAGCATCTTGTGTTCTGCTTTCAGGCTGAACGTGTTGGCATGGCCTGACCTGGGAAAATGACTGGTTTTGACGGTTTTTCCACTAGATAATTCTAGATTGATGTCCAATTGTTTAGCAATCTTTTCAAACCCCTTTCTAGACTCTAGCCTCCTCTCTGAAGGCCTCAGAAAGCTCTTTGGGTCTAGGTATAGTGATACCACACATTTCAACATCAAATAGCCACTCAAACTATGTATCTATGGTTTATCTAAGATCGTTTTTTCCAAGATCCTCTCTCATTTGCGCCTGAATTTTAGGCCTTAAGGCTGGGTTCCCACAGTGCAAATTTGCTGCAGATTTTGCATGCATTTTGCAAGCCAAAACCAGAATTGGATCCAGGAGAGCAGACCTATGAGGCCTTTCTTTATATATTTCTTCTGTTTAGGTTCAGTTTCTGGTTTTGTCTTAAAAAAACGCATGCAAAATCTGCAGCAAATCTGCACTGTGTGAACCCAGCCTTATGAAAATTGTACATCTGTAAAAAAAAAAAAAATCATAAATTATTGTAAAGTCAATTTGCTATTATTTTTTATTCAGTTACATCGGCTTTATCTTTATATACTGTTTGAATTACAATCAAATATGTACACATATGTTTTTACCTGACAATATAGCTTTCTCACAAAGCACATTTGTGGTACAGCCACTGGTAATGAACCCAAACCAATGTTTTATTGTGATTCCACTTATTATATATCGTTATATCAACTAAACAACATTGGAATATTCCATATATCCCCTTATATCTGAGGAACATTAGACATAGAGAGTGAGTTATTAGAACCGTTTTGACAATGATTAGAACAATGGAAAAATAATCATGACAATAGATGCCTAAATACTTTTCTGAACATTGCTGGCAAAATTGCAAATCTGAAGTAACACTCCAAGAGTAAACTCCTTTAATCATGGCGGTATCATAACTAAACAACTGTTACAACACCTTTAGAAAGTGTGCAATTTAAATTTACAACAGAACACAAAAGGCACATTGAGATATGTAATATGTCATACTGAACCAATAGCTCCAGTAGCTGGAAGAAATTATGTGCCATATCCCACTCTACAGTATTAATAATCAAGTTTTAGTCCAAAACAAGCCTATATGTGTGTGGGTATATATGTCCATATATGTGTCTGTGTACCGTATATATATCTCTGTGTTTGTATTTGTTTACAGTATGTGCCTGTGTGTACATATTTGCCAGTATGTCTATCTATGTGCCTGTGTGTGTGCGTGTGTGGGTGTGTGTGTGTGTGTGTGTGTGTGTGTGTGTGTGTGCGTGTGTTTGCGTGTGTGTGTATAAACAGTACTATGCGAAAATTTTAGGCAGGTGTGGAAAAATGCTGCAAAGTAAGAATGCTTTAAAAAGCAGATGTGTTAATAGTTTTTTTTTTTAACAATTAACAAAATACAAAGTGAATGAATAGAAGAGAAATCTAAATCAAATCATTATTTGGTGTGACCACTCTTTGCCTTCAAAACAGCATCAATTCTTCTAGGTACACTTGCCCACAGTTATTGAAAGAACTTGGCAGGGAGGTTGTTCCAAGCATCTTGGAGAACTAACCGCAGATCTTCTGTGGATGTAGGCTTCCTCAAATCCTACTGTCTCTTCATCTAATCCCAGATAGACATGTTGAGATTAGGGCTCTGTGGGGATGATAGCAACACTTCCAGGGCCTCTTGTTCTTCTTTACGTTGAAGATAGTTCTTAATGACATTGGCTGTATGTTTGGGTTCATTGTCCTGATGAAGAATAAATTTGGAGGCCTTGATAAAGCGTGGGTACACGCAAAACAGCTGTAGGCTTGTGTTCCACATCCTAATGTCCTGCTCTGCTGAATAAATTAAGAAAATTTCTACTGAAAGGTGAGTGCCGTGGATTTATCCTCTTCTTTTTGTGCATTAGTTGACCTTGCTTTCCAATACTACTGAGCACGCCATGTTGTATATCTGATGTGAGTCGTGTGGAGGTTCATGCATGGTGCTGGGATACATAGTGCTGCAAGAGACAGAGCAGTGTCGATCAATCTGTTTCTCATATCCTTGATTTGTGCTGTCTGTGTCCACTACATTTGTGGAGGTTGCTGTATGTGTCAAGTGTGTTAATGGCGGTTGCTGAATGTGTCCAGTATGTTAGTGGTGGGTGCAGTATGTGTTCAGTATGTTAGTGGTGGGTGCTCAATGTGTCAGTATGTTAGTGGTGGGTGTGGTATGTGTGCAATATGTTAGTGGCGGGTGCGATATGTGTCTAGTGTGTTAGTGGCGGGTGTGGAATGTATCTAGTATGTTGGTGGCAGGTGTGGTATGTATCCAGTATGTTAGTAATGGGTGTAGTCTGGGTCCACCATGTGAATGAAGGTTGCAGTATGTGTCTAGTATGTTAGTGGTGGGTGCAGTATTTGTCCACTTTGTTAGTGTCGAGTGCGATACGTGTGACCATTATGTTAGAGGTGGGTGATGTATGTGTTCAGTATGTTAGTGACGGGTGCTGTATATGCTCAATATGTTAGTTGTGGGTGCTGTTTGTGTCCATATTGTTAGTGACGTGTGCGATATGTGTCCAGTATGTTAGTGGTAGGTGTGGAATGTGTTCAGTATGTTAGTGGTGGGTGTGATATGTGTACAGTATGCTAGTGGCGGGTGTGGAATATGTCTAGTACAGATGTGGCCAAGCTTATCTTGAATCTGATAACTTGCTGAACTGTGATATCACACAACAAAAGCCAGTGAAAAGCCTATAAAGAGAACCTTTCACCTGCCCATACTTGTGCATCTGAGTGCAGCATGTAATGGGCAGGGCTGCACAAACCCTGAGGTACTTTACATTTTTTCTACCCTCCTCTGTTATTTAGATATCGGCGCCGTTATATTTGGCACCCGATATGTGCGCGCGCGCGCACGCTCTCACTCTTCAGCTCTCGGGAGACAAGGACAAGACTGATCTCTCGTGAGAGATCACACAGTCTTGTACTTGACTACTGAACTGGCAAGGGGGCATGTAATGGCAAGGGGGAATGTCACTGCTAAGGACAGTGCAAGAGCTGACAAGAGGAGAGCGCGCATGCCCCCTTGCCAGTTCTGCAGACAAGTAAAAGATTGTGTAGTAAACCTAAAAAACAACCTCAAAACAGAAAAGCAAGGGAGTCCCCACTATATGCAGAACAACCAAAAAACATAGTGGACATAGCACCCAATATTTTACATATAAATATATAACTGACACGTATCTTTATAAAATATATAAATCTGTATTAGTGCATAACAATACGTAATATCAGAAATAATATCAATGATAAAATAAGTCAGATTCCAAGAGCAGTATCAGAGAGGTATAGATGTAATTATACCCAAGGGTAAACAGAACAACCCATCTAGAGACTATCAGGGTATGTTCACACGGCGGGGGTCCGTAACGGCTGAAATTACGGGGATGTTTTCAGGCTGAAACATCCCCGTAATTTCAGCCGTACCGGCATGTGCAGGCGCTTGAACGCCGCGTCAATTACGGCCGTAATTAGCGCTGCTATTCATTGGAGTCAATGAATAGCGGCTCCAATTACGGCCAAAGAAGTGACAGGTCACTTCTTCTACGCGGGCGTCTATTTACGCGCCGTCATTTGACAGCGGCGCGTAAATATACGCCTCGTGTGAACAGACAATGGGCAGATGTTTGTCAGCGCTATTGAGGCGCTATTTTCAGACGTAATTCGGGGCAAAAACGCCCGAATTACGTCCGTAAATAGGCCGTGTGAACATACCCTCAGGGTATGTTCACACGACCTCTTTTCATACGTAATGGAGGCGTTTTACGCCTTGAATTACGCCTCAAAAAACGTCCCTAATACGCCTACAAACATCAGCCCATTGCTTTCAATGGTAATTACGATGTTCTGTTCCCACGAGCCTTTATTTTACGCTTCGCTGTCAAAAAACGGAGCGTATGGGTATGTGCACACGATGAGAGGCTTTTACGTCTGAAATGACAGACTGTTTTCAGGAGAAAATAGCTGCCTCGTTTCAGACGTAATTGCTCCTCCTCGCATTTTGCGAGGCTTCTCTGACAGCCGTAAATTTTGAGCTGTGCTTCATTGAGTTCAATGAAGAACGGCTCAAATTACGTCTGAAAGAAGTGCCCTGCACTTCTTTTGACGAGGCTGTATATTTACGCGTCATCGACAACTGTCAAACGACGACGCGTAAATGACAGGTTGTCTGCACAGTACGTCGGCAAAACCCATTCAAATTAATGGGCAGATGTTTGCCGACGTATTGTAGCCCTATTTTCAGGCGTAAAACGAGGCATTCAAGGGAAAACAGCACCTGATTTTCAGACGTTTTTTGAGCAACTCACGTTTTTGCGCCGTTTTTCGCGCCGTTTTCGCGGCGTTTTCGTGCCGTTTTTTCGGCCGTTTTTGGAGCTGTTTTCAATAGAGTCTATGGCTATGTTCACACAGAGTATTTTGGGGGAGGAATATCTGCCTCAAAATTCCGTTTGGAACTTTGAGGCAGATATTCCTCTCCCTGCACGCCGATTTTCGCGGCAATTATCGCGCCGTTTTTCGCCCGCGGCCATTGAGCGCCGCGGGCATAAAACAGCGAGAAATACGCTTTCTCCTGCCTCCCATTGAAGTCAATGGGAGGTCAGAGGCGGAAGTGCCCGAAGATAGGGCATGACGCCGACGCCTCCCATTGAAATCAATGGGAGGCGTTCTCGGCCCGTTTTTGCCGAGTTTTGCGACGCGGTTTCCGCGTCCAAAAACTCTGCAAAATACCCCGTGTGAACATAGCCTATGAGAAAACTGCTCCAAAAACGTCCCAAGAAGTGTCCTGCACTTCTTTTGACGAGGCTGTAATTTTACGTGTCGTCTTTTGACAGCTGTCAAACGACGACGCGTTAATTACAGGTCATCTGCACAGTACGTCGGCAAACCCATTCAAATGAATGGGCAGATGTTTGCCGACGTATTGGAGCCGTATTTTCAGAAGTAAAACAAGGCATAATACGCCTCGTTTACGTCTGAAAATAGGTCGTGTGAACCCAGCCTCAGCTTCAAAAACGCCTGAAAATCAGAGGCTATTTTCTCTGAATTCAGCTCCGTATTTTCAGACGTTTTTTTGTTAAGCGTGTGAACATACCCTTATACAATGTCCACAGAACACCATGTAAAATAGAGGACATATGCAGCTGTAAAAGACAGCATAAATACACAGCCCAAAAATATATAGCTTTAGGGTAAGTAGATATAAATGGTGAATACATATAAATGTACGACCCTAAATAAATAGTATCAATAAGGGAAGAAGTATGACACCAAAGAGCAATAAATCATACCTATAGACATGGTGGGAAGAGATGGATACGTGAACCTAGATGTGGCACAGAAAAAGAACGCCTCGATGTGCATTTCGCCTGAGACCGGCTTAATAGCCATGATGACGGACACCGCATCGCCGGAAGTGCCATGTGACTGCATGGTCGCAGAAACGTCTCGTCAAAATACGTCAGACGCTCATCACCAAGGTAACGCAGACACTCCGGGATACGGCGCTCTCCGCGCATGCGCGGTTAAGCGTCTGTGCACGAAGCACACAGGTGAGAAAAGTATTGAATAAAACATCCAATATTGATACAGATTGCCACACTGGATCATATATAAAGAGGAAAACATCATTCAAAAAAGTAGAGCTATATAAATGATATATAACTATAAATATGGCCATGCATAGATAAAAAATAAAAACAAAACATGAAGACATACACTACCGCTCAAAAGTTTAGGGTCACCCAAACAATTTTGTGTTTTCCATGAAAACTCACACTTATATTTATCAAGTGAGTTGCAAAGTGACTAGAAAATATAGTCAAGACATTGACAAGGTTAGAAATAATGATTTTTATTTCAAAAAATAATTTTCTCCTTCAAACTTTGCTTTCGTCAAAGAATGCTCCATTTGCAGCAATTCCAGCATTGCAGACCTTTGGCATTCTAGCTGTTAATTTGCTGAGGTAATCGGGAGAAATTTCACCCCATGCTTCCAGAAGCCCCTCCCACAAGTTGGATTGGCTTGATGGGCACTTCTTGCATACCATACGGTCAAGCTGCTCCCACAACAGCTCTATGGGGTTGAGATCTGGTGACTGCGCTGGCCACTCCATTACAGATAGAATACCAGCTGCCTGCTTCTTCCCTAAGTAGTTCTTGCATAATTTGGAGGTGTGCTTTGGGTCATTGTCCTGTTGTAGGATGAAATTGGCTCCAATCAAGCGCTGTCCACAGGGTATGGCATGGTGTTGCAAAATGGAGTGATAGCCTTCCTTATTCAAAATCCCTTTTACCTTGTACAAATCTCCCACTTTATCAGCACCAACGCAACCCCAGACCATCACATTACCTCCACCATGCTTGACAGCTGGCGTAAGGAACTCTTCCAGCATCTTTTCAGTTGTTCTGCGTCTCACAAATGTTCTTCTTTGTGATTCATACACCTCAAACTTTGATTCGTCTGTCCATCACACATTTTTCCAATCTTCCTCTATCCAATGTCTGTGTGCTTTTGCCCATATTAATCTTTTCCTTTTATTAGCCAGTCTCAGATATGGCTTTTTCTTTGCCACTCTGCCCTGAAGGCCAGCATCCCGGAGTCGCCTCTTCACTGTAGACGTTGACACTGGCGTTTTGCGGGTACTATTTAATGAAGCTGCCAGTTGAGGACCTGTGAGGCGTCTATTTCTCAAACTAGAGACTCTAATGTACTTATCTTGTTGCTCAGTTGTGCAGCGGGGCCTCCCACTTCTCTTTCTACTCTGGTTAGAGCCTGTTTGTGCTGTCCTATGAAGGGAGTAGTACACACCGTTGTAGGAAATCTTCAGTTTCTTGGCAATTTCTCGCATGGAATAGCCTTCATTTCTAAGAACAAGAATAGACTGTCGAGTTTCACATGAAAGCTCCCTTTTTCTAGCCATTTTTAGACTTTAATCGAACCCACAAATGTAATGCTCCAGATTCTCAACTAGCTCAAAGGAAGGTCAGTTTTATAGCTCCTCTAAACAGCAAAACTGTTTATAGCGGTGCTAACATAGTTGCACAAGGGTTTTCTAATCATCCATTAGCCTTCTAACACAGTTAGCAAACACAATGTACCATTAGAACACTGGAGTGATGGTTGCTGGAAATGGGCCTCGATACACCTATGTAGATATTGCATTAAAAACCAGACGTTTGCAGCTAGAATAGTCATTTAGCACATTAACAATGTATAGAGTGTATTTCTGATTAATTTAATGTTATCTTCATTGAAAAAAACGTTGCTTTTCTTGCAAAAATAAGGGAATTTCTAAGTGACCCTAAACTTTTGAACGGTAGTGTATATGATAAATAATAATGAATATTGATGAGTAATAAATAAATGAATAAATAGGAATATATATGTTATCAAAAGAAAAAAATTAATTAATTAATATATATGTATGCACACAAATTCATAAACATTCAAAATTTACATAAACATAAATAATCAACTGAAATTTTTACAAAAATATATAAATATATTCAGCTAATACAAATATTTATATATATATATATATATATATATATATATATATATCATGAATGCATATATACAACAAATAAAAAATGAAAATGTTAGAAATACATATATACAGATAAACAAATACACATATATATAATGTATAAATTAATAAAAATCATAATAAATACATATACAGCCAAAATATCATTCATGCCGAAAAAAAAATAATTTATATAAAAAATGTGAAAATATAAATATATTAAAGTAAAAATGTTGAACAAAATATGTGTAAATATAAATGCATAAAAATATTTTACAGTAAGCAAAATTAAGTGTAATGAAGTGCAGACCCAGAATTAAATTAATTAAATGGTGTTATAGATTGCATAACTAATTAGCTTATACAAATATATACAGTATTATAAATATACAAATATGTATACATATACCTAAATTAAAACAAAAAAGTGCAAAACACCTGTGTAAAAAAAAATACCAAAAGGCCTAGGCATGTTGAATACAGTAAATACAGAAAAAATATAATAATGAATAGGAAATATATAAATATAAAATAATAAAAATAAAAAATCAAGAACAAAAAAACGAAAAAAAAAACACAAAACATAAGACATAAAATACAAAAAATAATTTTATATATATATATATATATATATATATATACAGAATATATATAAAATACCATACATCGCCAAACAGTACATAATGGAGATCCACTCCATGAAAAAATCTTCAAAAAAAGTCAGACGATGATCCCAATTCATAATAAATAATATCAATATTGTGTACATGTATTCAGTAGATATCAAGCTCACAGAGGTATATCCATTAGAAGTGAAGATACATAAGAGACATAAATTAGAAATAAATCTACAGAAGAAACTCCCCTTTATTTAATAACCCCGCAAGAACAATTTTAAAATTCGCGCAGGTTTTGACTATTAGGGTATGTGCACACGAGGGCTAAACGTCCGTAATTGATGGACGTATTTCGGCCGCAAGTACCGGACCGAACACAGTGCAGGGAGCCGGGCTCCTAGCATCGTACTTATGTACGACGCTAGGAGTCCCTGCCTCGCTGGAGGACAACTGTCCCGTACTGTAATCATGTTTTCAGTACGGGACAGTTGTCCTGCAGCGAGGCAGGGACTCCTAGCGTCGTACATAAGTACGATGCTAGGAGCCCGGCTCCCTGCACTGTGTTCGGTCCGGTACTTGCAGCCGAAATACGTCCGTCAATTACGGACGTAAAGCCCTCGTGTGCACATACCCTTAAAGAAAAGGCTTGAAGCTTGTGGCCTCATTCAGGCCAAAAGGTGTGGTGGTATTAAGCAGGGTTATCCATTTCATTTCTTTTTTTAATAACGCTTTTCGGAGATCACCTCCCTTACATCCCAAACTTACCCTATCAATAACCAGAACCTTTAGGCCTCTAGGGTTGCAGAAGTGATGTTGGCGAAAATGACGTGGAATAGGTTGTAGCTGGTCTAGCTCCTTTGAATTAATAGCTGTTTGGATCTTGCTTACATGTTCAAGTACTCTTGTTTTTAGAGATCTACTAGTCAACCCTATATAGATGAGATCACAATGGTATGTAGCAAAGTAGATCACGTCTTCAGTTTTACAGGTGATATTGAATACTATTTTGTAGTCTCTATCCCTTCTAGAATTGTAGAACGAGAACGAGCGCAAGATATATTTTCACGCAGCACAGTTCCCACAATTAAATGATCCCCAAGGTGGACCACGACTACCAACTGGACACATTCAGCACCCACCGCTAACACACTAGACACATACTGCAACCTCCATTAATATAGTGGACACAGATCGAACCTGCCACTAACATACTGGACATATACCACAGCTGCCACTAACACACAGGTGTAGCCATCTTTATCTTGACTTTTAAAGCATTAAATACACAGTGGCAAGAAAACTTTATTTTGACTTCTTTAAAGAAGCACTCCACTTTATTTTTTGCACCCTCCATTTGTACATTGGTGTTTCAGTGGGGTGCTGTGTGTAAAAATACTTACCGATCCCCGCATCTTGTCATTTTTCGGGTCCAGCGCCGCTCACGTGATCTTCATTCTGACCTGGTCTGGAATCGCTGCTGTTCAGAAAACCAGAAGTCAGGCTCTCAATGCATTCCTATGGAGCCTCGTTCTGGCTCCCATAGGAATGCATTGAGGAGAGCCTGAGTTACGGCTTATTCAAAAGCACAATGACTCCGGAGAAGTCAGAGGGAAGATCACGTGCAGGGATCGGTAAGTATTTTTGCACAAAGCACCCCACTGAAACACCAATGTACAATGTACACAATCTTTTACTTAACAACCAAAAGACATAGGGGACATAGCACCCAATATTATACATATAAATGTATAACTGACACGTATATTCATAATATATATAAATCTTTATTAGTGCATAATAGATAACAATACGTAGTATCAGAAATAATATCAATGATAAAATAAGTCAAGATTCCAAGAGCAGCATCAGAGAGGTAGCTTCGAACATCAAGCATCTGATATGTCGGCACGCTTTTGCGACCGTGGATACAACAAGAGAGATATTAGACGGGGGTACTTGAGAGCCAAACATTCTTCTTGAGAGGGACTGCTGGCGAGTAAGCCAAAACATAAACAAATGTTTGATCAGAATGTTAGGTTCATCATTACTTTTAACTCACAATGGGAAGAAATTCGCTGACGATCGCTGGTTCAAGTCCCATAGGGGGACTAATGAAATGTGTAAAAAAAAAATTAAATAATGTTTTTAGCTGTGTAAAAACATTTTTAATAAATTAAAAGTTCAAAAAGCCCCCCTGTTCTCATTTTTCCTCTGAAGTAATGTAAGAAAATAAAAAAAACTACAAAATTGGTATTGTTGCGTCCGTAAAAGTCCGAACTATTACACTATAGCATTATTTAATGCACAGGGTGAATGCCGTAAAAATATATAAAATGCCAGAATCACTATTTTTTGGTCACTTCATATCTCACAAAAAAATGTAAAAAAAGTGATCTAAAAGTCTCATGTAGCCCAAAATGGTAGCAATTGAAAGTACAGGTAGCTCGGCAAAAATAAGCCCTCATAACGCTCAATCAATGGAAAAATAAAAAAGTTATCGTTCTCAGAATGTGGCGACAAAACATAGCTTGGTCCTGAAGGGGTTAAAGACATGACCAATCTTAGTTTTTTCATTTTTGTTTTCTCCTCCCTGCCTTCCAAAAGCCATAACTTTTTGATTTTTTCATCAACATAGCCGTATGAGGGCTTGTTTTTTGTGGGACAAGTTGTCCTTTTTCATGGCACCATTTATTGTACCGCAAAATGTACTGGGGAAACTGAAAAAAAAAATATTTTTGTGGAGTGAAATGGGCAAAAAAACTGCGATTATGCTATTTTTTGGGTGGTTTTGTTTTTACGGCGTTTATCAGGTGGTAAAAATTACATGTTCACCTTATTCTACGAGTCGATACGATTACAGCGATACCATATTTAATTTTTTTTAATGTTCTATAAAAAAAACTATTTGCTGAAAAAAAAATAGTTTTGTGTCGCCACATTCTGAGAGCCATAACTTTTTTATTTTTCTCTCGATTGATCGATGTCTGGGCTTATTTTTTGCGGGGCGAGCAACAGTTTTCACTGATACCATTTTACATTTACACCACTTTTTTTCTTTTTTTTTCATTTTTGGAGAGCTAAGACAGCAATTTGGGAGTTTTACATATATATTTTTTAATACGGTGCTCACGGAGCGGGTTAAATAGCACCATGTAGTGGCCATGGCCTTTCCCACCCTGGTAATGCTAAGCTGCGGCTGCTTTATTGCATCTGGCTGGTTACGAAAGCGGGGGGGACCCCTCTTAATTTTTGTCAATTATTTCTTTTTTTTTTAACGACGTGTGGCCACCCTATTTTTCATAATCAGCCAGATACAAAAAAATGCTGCAGCTTGACATTACAAGGGTGGGAAGGGCCACAGTTTTTGGCCCTTCCCAGCCTCATTGTACCAGCCTGCGACCACCCCAGTGCCTGTCTTTTTGCCCCACTATATATATATGTGTATGTGTGTGTATTTTTTATATATAGATAATGTCCGAAGTTAACGGACAAAGTAAATTCTGCAGCGACAATACCTATATATAATGTAAAGAGTAAGCACTATTTCTTATAAGTTAAATTCAGCTGAGTTTTGCCTTAATAAAATGGCCCAAATACTGTATTTTTCAGACTATAATACTCAGTTTTTAGCAAGAATAAATCTTGCTAAAAAGTCCCTGCATCTTATAGTCCGCAGTCAAGGGACCCGGCTGCGCCGGGCTCCCTGACCGCTTCGTTACTGAACCCCTTCTTGACCCATGACATGCCGGCACTTCATGGAGCGGGTGGGGGATGATGTATGGAGCAGGCTCACCCGCTGAACACACTTGATACACTGCAGGTATCGGCTGTGTTTTACAGCTCACACACTGCTCTAAACGGCCAGGAACAGCGATTGCACTATTCCTGGCCGTTTAAAGGGGTTGTGCCATAAAACACATGTATCTCCTATACACAGGATAGGGGATACATGTGTAATCGCTAGGGGTCCGACTGCTGGGACCCCCGGCGATAAGGAGAACTGGGACCATAAGACACCAAGAGCGCTACATGAGCAGCTTGGACTTCCGGGCTCTGTATCCGGCATCTCCATAGAGATGAATGGGATTCTTCTGCGCAAGCATGATCGGCTCTCCATTTATTTCTATGGGGCTGCAGAACAAATAAGCTGGACACAGAACACAGAAATCCAAGCTTCTCATGTGATTTTCAGTCCCCCGTTCTCCTTATCGCTGGGGGTCCCAGTGGTCGGACCCCCAGTGATCACACATGTATCCCTTATCCTATGGATAGGGGATACATGTGTTTTATGGCAAACCCCTTTAACTAGTTAAATTCCGAGGTCAATCGCGGCTGCTGGATTTATAAGGGTTTCCCCATTAAGGACATTTATGACATATCCAAAGGAAATGTCATAAATGTCAGATAGATGCGGGTCCCACCTAAACCCCGTTCTAGCTTTCTGTGCTCTCCCGGCCACTTGATTACATGTGGAGTTACTGAAACAGCGTAACTCGCGGAGCTACGCTGTTTCCGTAACTCCTATAGAACTGAATAGTAGTTATGGAAACAGAGTAGCTTGCATGATACGCTGCTTCCACAATTAGTATTCACTGCTGTGGGAGTAATGGAGACAGCATAGCTCAGTGAGTTACACTGTTTCAGTAACTCGACATGCAACCAAGTGGCTGCTGGTTCAAGTCCCCCAGGGGAACTAATAAAATGTGTAAAAAAAAAAGGTTAGATACATTTTCAGGAGTGTAAAAAAAAATATTAAAAGTTAAAAAAAACAACTTTTTCCCCAAGCACAATGTAAAAAATAAAACAAATTGGTATCACTGCATCCATAACAGTCTGTTACAATATACCATTATTTAACTCGCACGGTGAATGGCATAAAAATTTTTGTTTAGAACATCAGAATCGTTAATTGGGTCACCTTAGCGCTTAAAAAAATTAAATAAAAATGTATCAAAAAATCATATGTACCAAAAAAATTGTGCCAATAAAAACGTAAGCTCGTCCTGCAAAAAATGAGCCCTCACACCGCTTAATCAATGAAAAAATATAAAAAAGTTATGGCTCTTAGAATGTGGTGAAACAAAGCAAATTATTTTTTTAACAAATACCTTTTTCTTTGTAAAATTAGTAAAATATTAAATAATTTTTTTCCTATTTTCTGTTGTCTAAAACCTGGATGCGTCTTATAGTCAGGTGCGTCTTATAGTCCGAAATACGGTAATGACAAATAAGGACCTGTTAAATATTAGAAGTGATCATGCTGTCAACTCAACTATCCACAATATCTACATGTAAGCAATAGGAGGGCCCTAGAGCAGCAGGGTGCCATGTCGGCTAACTTATGAGTGTGGATGGAAAAGAGCTTAACACTACGCTGCCGAACGGTCTTTGTGGAATATATAGGGCCAATTTTTTAAATGTAGTTAATGCTCTAAGTGGGCAAAGTATAGTGTTATTATGTGAACTGTTATTTGAGCACGGTATGTCAGTATTTTTTCAACATTGTATGGAACTATATTTTATTTTGTAACCAAATAACTTATTTTTATATAGTATTATAGCAGAATATCAAACAAAAATATATCTACTAAACAGGAATTATTCTGTATTAGTGCATCTATGGAAGCACCAACCCACAGTTCCTGAAAAGCAAGGGCCTACAGTGTCTTTGTTCCTCCCCTGCATGTAACCCAATACGCAAATCAATAGGAGACATATATTTCGACTTATTTTGAAAATAATTCTAGAAAACGAATTTCAACAGAAGTTTATATTGCCATACAAATTTACACTTGCCAATTAGGATCTCACCAGGAATACACACAGCTTACCACATAGTACTAAGGAGCCATCTAGTGGCTTTTACATTTTTTACAAGAAGTCAAGCATATAAATGCGTGCAAAACAAACTTAGTAACTAAATGGTCTGTTCCAGATGCTAAACTAAGCAGAAGTGAAACTTTAGAGAAAGCCAAGAAAGCCCATTGTAGATTGCACATGACTAGGTATTGTAGATTGCACATGACAAGCTGAAGAATAGGGGTTCAAAATCAGGAGGTACAGCAGGCAGGGACAGGAATATGTCTCACTAAGAATTACTTCACAAATTATTAGTCAAGACATTGAGATGTTTAAAAAAAATAAAAAAATAAAAAATTTGTGTAGGCTTAATTCGAGCAAATTATAGAAAATCAGTGGATAGGATTGATATTTCCCATACTAATTCCCTAATGAATAATCTAAACATGCACCAAGTTTACTATGCATATCCAATTGAATTCCGGTGGCTGCCTTGCATTATGCCTGACAACCAGAGCTGACCATGAGAGATCTGAATGCACTTGAAGAGACCAACATGCTACACATAAAAAGGGTTACATAATAGATACAAAAAAGGTTGAAACCTGCAGAGCTGTAGATATTTCTAACATGTATCTACAACATTTTTGCAATTTTTTTTATATTACACTTTTTTATTTAAATAATTAAGATAAAACAAACATTACTATTTTCTAGAATACAAAATTTCCATACATTTTTTTATTAATTATATGGTATTGCACAATTAGATATATTATTTGCCATGTAAAAATAATACACACCTATAACAAAAGACAGGAAAAAATAAAAAAAAACTCTCAACCTCCTCTTCCCTTCTCCCTAAGCTAGTTTTCTTTTAAAGGGGTTTTCCTATCAAGCACATTTATCTACATATGTCATAAATGTCAGATAGATGTGGGTCCCACCTCTAGGACCCGCACCTATATCTAGAACGGGGCCCTCTAATCCCTGTTCTACTGCTCTGTGTTACCGTTGAAGCGTGTGATTTCCGACCATGTTAGATTAAAACAGCGTAGCTCGCTAGTAGTGAATGGCAGTTACGGAAACAGCTCATAAATTATTTGCCCTTGGTGTTGATGGCAGACATGAGTAACCTCATCAGACTAGGTAATTTATTAATGACGAGTAAATAATTATTTCTCGCTATTTGTTACATGTGACAATTGCAGATAGAAAACTGTAATATTACGAGGCGAGACAAAAATTCTCTTCTAGGTCTGGAGGTTTTTTTAATCGACTATTCGTAATGAGATGTCCCACATGTAAAAGACTGAGATTTTCCCAGATCAGATTTTATTTCATTCTGTAAATTGGGTATTACAACAGACTGTTAAAACCCTTTTTTTGTTCTTCATTTTTTTGATGTTATAACCAAAGTTCTCCCATAAGTACCATTGTAGGACATTTACACAGGGTTGCAACCAAAAATCTCTTAATTTCCAAAACCTCAAATATTTTGTATCCAATACAATGTTTATCATACATGGAAATAGTCTCTCTAATAATTAGACTAAGATCCCGATTTATAAGATATCTAAAATGAATATCCACAAAATAATAATATACATCTGGGATCTCCAGTACATCGTCCCCCTCTGGATATTGCAGATATTGGAGCTTAATACAGAGTTGATGTCCCTTCCAGACTAATTCTCTCAATACATTTAGATTTTTAATGGTATTTAAACCAGTGAATTTTATAAGATATATAATATCATTGGTAACAAACACATTTCGATCAAGGAGATCCTCCCTGCTATTAATAACGCAAGTTTTTTCAAAATCATGTCTCACAGGACACTGCTATGTTCTGACATGTTGTGTAGTTTCCTCTGCGCAGTACTTTGGGGAAGGGGCCCTCTCTGCACTATGGCACTGCTTAGTACACGCCCCAATATATTTAACTATTTACCAGCCTCTCAGGAACTACTGTATGGGAGGCAGAAACATTAAGGTTATGTTCACACGACAACACAAAATATGTCCGAAATTACGGAGCTGTTTTCAGGCGAAAACAGCTCCTGAATTTCAAATGTTTTTGCATGTACTCGCGTTTTTCGTGGCGTCTTTTGCGGACGTAATTGGAGCTGTTCTTCATTGGAGTCAATTAAAAACAGCTCCAAAAACGTCCCAAGAAGTGGCCTGCACTTCTTTGATGCGGGCGTAATTTTACGCGTCATCTTTTGTCAGCTACGCGTAAAATTACACCTTATCTGAACAGAACATCGTAAGACCCATTGCAAGCAATGGGCAGATGTTTGCAGACGTATTGGAGCCGTCTTTTCAGGCGTAATTCGAGGCGTAAAAAGCCTGATTTACGTCTGAAAATAGGTCGTGTGCACATACCCTTACAGTGAGACACAGGCTGCACTGTTATCCATGAGAGGATTTTTTTCTGTCTAAGTACTGTACCTCAATAGTATTCTTCTTTGCAGGCATTATGCTCTGGTACATACAGATATATATATAATGTTTATCAGTACATTAAAGGTGGGAAAAAAAGTGAAAAGGAAAAGTTTATTTTTTCTTCAGTAAAGTTAGTAAAACATAACGGCACAAAAATAAATATTTTATTTTTTTTTAAATAATTTTCAAACCTTTAATGACCAGCCTATTTTAGGCCTTAAAGAGGCTCTGTCACCAGATTTTGCAACCCCTATCTGCTATTGCAGCAGATCGGCGCTGCAATGGAGATAAGAGTAACGTTTTGGTTTTTTTTAAAACGAGCATTTTTGGCCAAGTTATGGCCATTTTTATATTTATGTAAATGAGGCTTTCTAAAGTACAACTGGGCGTGTTTACAATAAAAGTACAACTGGGCGTGTATTATGTGTGTTACATCGGGGCGTGTTTACTTCTTTTACTAGCTGGGCGTTCTGACGAGAAGTATCATCCACTTGTCTTCACAACGCCCAGCTTCTGGCAGTGCAGACACACAGCGTGTTCTCGAGAGATCACGCTGGAACGTCACTCACTTCCTGCCCCAGGTCCTGCATCGTGTCGGCCACATCGGCACCAGAGGCTACAGTTGATTCTGCAGCAGCATCAGCGTTTGCAGGTAAGTAGCTACATCGACTTACCTGCAAACGCCGATGTGTCCTCGCTCGTCCGACACGATGCAGGACCTGGGGCAGGAAGTGAGTGACGACGCAGCGTGATCTCTCGAGAACACGCTGTGTGTCTGCACTGCCAGAAGCTGGGCGCTCTGAAGAGAAGTGGATGATACTTCTCGTCAGAACGCCCAGCTAATAAAAGAAGTAAACACGCCCAGATGTAACACACATAATACACGCCCAGTTGTACTTTTACTGTAAACACGCCCAGTTGTACTTTAGAAAGCCTCATTTACATAAATATAAAAATGGCCATAACTTTGCCAAAAATGCTAGTTTTAAAAAAAAACAAACGTTACTCTTATCTCCATTGCAGCGCCGATCTGCTGCAATAGGAGATAGGGGTTGCAAAATCTGGTGACAGAGCCTCTTTAAAGAGGCTCTGCCACCACATTATAAGTGCCCTATCCTGTACATAATGTGATTGGCACCACTGGCGTAGCTATAGGGGTCGCAGCGGTCGCAATTGCGACCGGGCCCCGAAGCCAGGGGGGCCCACGGCCCCCCCGCACCACATCAATAAAAAGTTACTATAGTAACTCGGGCCGCGGGCCCCTGTTACTATAGTAACATACTTTACTTACCTTCCTGGTTCCGGATCGCAGTGGAGGTCCTGACGTCAAGCGCTGTGCGCAGCGCATGACGTCACAGCGCTATGCGCCGCGCACAGCATCGAGACGACAGAACTCCTGCCGCGGCCAAAGAGGAAGGTAAGGTTAGCCCTGACTGGGGGGGTCCGACTCCGGGGACCCGCCAATGAGCTGTTTTGAAGGGGCCGCAGCACTCGTACGAGAGCTGCTCCCCTTCATTCCTGTCACTTCATTCCGGTCACACTGTGAATCCGTGTCAGCGATTCACAGTGTGGGCGAGTAGTGAAATGAAGGGGAAGCAGCTCTCGTACGAGTGCTGCGGCCCCTTCAAAACAGCTGATTTGCGGGTCCCGAGAGACACATCAGCTATTGATGGCCTATCCTGAGGATAGGCCATCAATGTTTAGGGACTGTACAACCCCTAAGCCTACGATGTAGCAGGCTTAGGGGGCCCATGAGACAGGATCACAGATTGTGTGATCCTGTCTGCTGGGCCCTGTATCTAAGCCAATAACATGGTAGGCTTAGATACATGGCCCATGCATGATCCTGTCTGCTGGGCCCTGTATCTAAGCCAATCACATGGTAGGCTTAGCTACATGGCCCATGCGTGATCCTGTCTGGTGGGCCCTGTATCTAAGCCAATCACATGGTAGGCTTAGATACATGGCCCATGCGTGATCCTATCTGCTGGGCCCTGTATCTAAGCCAATCACATGGTAGGCTTAGATACATGGCCCATGCGTGATCCTGTCTGCTGGGCCCTGTATCTAAGCCAATCACATGGTAGGCTTAGATACAAGGCCCATGCGTGATCCTGTCTGCTGGGCCCTGTATCTAAGCCAATCACATGGTAGGCTTAGATACATGGCCCATGCGTGATCCTGTCTGCTGGGCCCTGTATCTAAGCCAATCACATGGTAGGCTTAGATACATGGCCCATGCGTGATCCTGTCTGCTGGGCCCTGTATCTAAGCCAATCACATGGTAGGCTTAGATACATGGCCCATGTGTGATCCTGTCTGATGGGCCCTGTATATAAGCCTACCACACTGTAGGTTTAGATACAGGGCCCCAGCACACAGTAATCTTATACTGTATAAGATTACTGTCTGCTGGACCCTGTATCTAAGCCTACGTTGTGGTAGGCTTAGATACAGGGTCCCACAGACAGTATCACACATGGGCTCTGTATCTAAGCCTAACACACGTGTTACTAATCGTTTCTTGTGTGTTTTCTTACAGGTTCGGTCGTTGGACTACGTCGGATTCCAGGACTACTTCGATGACAGCTTTTTTTTTTTATTATCAATAAAATGGTTAATGAGGGTTGTGTGTTTTTTTTTTTATTTCAATAAAATATTTTTTCTATGTCTTTGTGTTTTTTTTTAAACTATATTACTACCGCCTTAGTAATGGGTGCCGGCTGATTGACAGCATCCATTGCTAAGGCGGGGCTTAGTGTTAGCCGATGCAGAGGCTACACTAACCCCCTTTATTACTCCGGTACCCACTGCCACCAGGGGTGCTGGGAAGAGCCGGGTACGATCCAGCACCTGACCATCTGTAGTGATGGTCGGCCACTGGGGTGGCCGCAGGCTGGTATTATCAGGAGAGGAAAGGCCAAAAACAGTGGCCCTTCCTACCCTGGTGATGCTAGGCTGCTGCTGCTGTGTTGTATTTGGCTGGTTATGAAAAATGGGGGGGACCCCACGTCATTTAAAAAAAAAAAAAATAATTGGAAAGAACGATGTGGGGTCTCCCCCAATTTTCATAACCAGCCAGATACAACACAGCAGCAGCAGCAGGCAGCATTACAAGGGTGGGAAGGGCCACTGTTTTTGGCCTTCCCCAGCCTAATACCAGCCTGCGGCCACCTCGGTGCCTGCCCGTCACTACAGATGGTCGGGTACTGGTTCGTACCCGACTCTTCCCATTACTCCTGGTGGCGGTGGGTACCGGGGTAATAATGGGGGTTAGTGTAGCCTCTGCACCGGCTAGCATTAAGCCTCGCCTTAGTAATGGAGGTTGTCAATCAGCCAGCGGCCATTACTAAGGCGGTGATATTAAAGTTTAAAAAGATACAAGCACATAGAAAAAATATTTTATTGAAATAAAAAAACACAACCCTCGTTAACCATTTTATTGAGAATAAAAAAAACGCCGTCATTGAAGTTTTCGAATCCGAAGTCCAACAACCGAACCTGTAAAAAAACACAAACACACAAAAATAATCAGTAACACATAAAGAAGCAAAATTATTATTCTTACCTATCCTGGGTCCAGCGCTGAAGACGCAATGTCAGCGAGCTGAGCCCTGCATCTAATCCTATCATGTGTGATACTGTCTGCTGAGCTGTGTATCTAATCCAATCATGTGTGATACTGTCTGCTGAGCTACTGTATCTAATCCTATCATGTGTGATACTGCCTTCTGAGCCACTGTATCTAATCCTATCATGTGTGGTACTGTCTGCTGAGCCACTGTATCTAATCCTATCATGTGTGGTACTGTCTGCTGGGCCACTGTATCTAATCCTATCATGTGTGATACTGCCTTCTGAGCCACTGTATCTAATCCTATCATGTGTGAC
This sequence comes from Rhinoderma darwinii, assembly GCF_050947455.1. Taxonomy (NCBI): domain Eukaryota; kingdom Metazoa; phylum Chordata; class Amphibia; order Anura; family Rhinodermatidae; genus Rhinoderma; species Rhinoderma darwinii. Next base: position 259,256,139 of record NC_134690.1, read on the forward strand.
ACTGTCTGCTGAGTCGTGTATCTAATCCTATCATGTGTGATACTGTCTGCTGAGCCACTGTATCTAATCCTATCATGTGTGATACTGTCTGCTGGGCCACTGTATCTAATCCTATCATGTGTGATACTGCCTACTGAGCCACTGTATCTAATCCTATCATGTGTGATACTGTCTGCTGAGTCACTGTATCTAATCCTATCCATAGTTTATAGGGTCGTAGTGCTATAGATATGCTATGCTGTCTCATATACACACTTTTTTTTGGGCGGATACATATGTATTGGGGCTATTTCCCTGACATTTTAAGCCCTGAGGGTATGTTCACACGGCAGCGTCTGTTACGGCTGAAATTACGGTGCTGTTTTCAGGAGAAAACAGCACCGTAATTTCAGCCGTAATGGCATGTGCAGGCGTCTTTCGCTGCGTCCCTTACGGACGTAATTTGAGCTGTTTTTCTATGGAGTCCATGGACAACGGCTCCATTTGCGTCTGAAGAAGTGACAGGCACTTCTTTGACGCGGGCGTCTTTTTTACGCGCCGCTGTTAACAGCGGCGCGTAAAAAAAAAATGACCGTCGGCACAGAACATCGTAAGACCCATTCAAATGAATGGGCAGATGTTTGCCAACGCTTTTAAGCCGCATTTTCGTACGTAATTCAATGCTAAAACGCCCGAATTACGTCCGTAAATAGGGTGTGTGAACCCAGCCTTAGTGACGCCCCCGGCTGCTAGTGCTGCATTGTTGGGTCACTTAGGAGACCCAGCGATGCAGCTGAAAGCTGCGGACCATCGGCCATGAGAAGTTTGCGGGGGGGGGGGCCCAGTAAGAATTTTTGCATCGGGGCCCATGAGCCTTTAGCTACGCCCCTGATTGGCACTGTAATGTAAATCTCACACAAACTTTACCGAAGTGTCAGGATTCTGAATAGACCTCACGTCCTGGCTGGTAGTGATCTCTATTCACTGTCAGGACACTTGAGTAACGTTAATGTGTGTGTATGTGGCTGCACATAGTGATCTAGCTAGATCACTATGTGCTGTGTAAATGAATGGGGAGAAGTGTATGATGCTGATTGGTCAGCGTCATACACTTCTCTCCACAACGCTCACTTGGTCAAAAAGTAAAACACGCCCAGTTGTTCATTAAGAAAGTCATTAGCATAAAGCTAAAATAGGTCATAATTCCGTCAAATTTTCAAAATAAAAAACACTGCTGTAATCTACATTACAGCGCCGATCACATTATGTAAGAGATAGGGCAATTATAATGTGGTGACAGAGCCTCTTTAATGACCAAGCAATTTTTTACATCTTTCCATCGTTTCATTCAAAGAGTTATAACTTTTTTATATTTTTGTCGACATAGCTGTGTAAGGGGCAAGTTGTATTTTTTAATAGCACCATTTTGGAGTACATATAAGTTATTGATTAAGAGCCCATTCACGGGAACGTGAATAAAATCCGTGTGCTGCGCATGGAAATCACGCGCAGCACATGGACCCATTGATTTCAACGGGGCCATTCACACATGCATGAGTTTTCACGCAGTGGGAGTCCGCTGCGTGAAACTCACTGCATGTTCTATATTGGTGCGTTTTAACGCACCTACGCGCCCACTGAAGTCAATAGGTGCGTGACATCCGTGTGCGGTGCGTGATTTGCGCATCAATATAAAAATAAAATAATAATTTAAAAGAAGATGTGCTTTGCGAGTGTGTGAATAACGCATGCCACTCGCAAAGCACACTGATGCATAACACAACACACACGAACCAGATTCACGCGTGTTTTTCACGCGCATGAATCTTATATCCTCATGTAGCCTAACCTTTCTTAACTTTTTTGGGGTGTAATGGAAAAAAAACTAAATTTCACGATTCTTTCTTGCGTCATAGCTTTACGCCATTTACTGTGTAGTATAAATAACATAATAACTTTATTCAGCGGGTTGTTACAATTGCGGTGATACCAAATTTATATAGTTTTTTTATGTTTTAAAACTTTTACACAGTAAAAACACTTTAGAGCACTATATAGAGGCACTAGCTACAGGGGAGGACCAAAATGGGGGGCACTAACTACAGAGGAGGACTATATAGGGGCACTAACTACAGTGAACGCTACTATCTACAGAGGACACTATGGGAGCACTATCTACAGGGGGCTCTATGAGAGACACTATAGGGGGTTTTACACTGGGCAAGTATTCTTAGAACGCTCGTTGCCGATAATTGCCCCGTGTAAACAGGGGAGTGATAAGCAGATGAACAAGCAAATGCTCGATCATCTGCTGGTCGTATCGTCTTTAAAAAGTAAAATAGTATCGTTGTCAGCAGCACATCTCCTTGTGTAAACAGGGAGACGCGCTGACGACATGATGGTAATGTATGGGGAAGAGTGTTCGGAGTAAAGACTGCTCGTCCTCGTCCTCATCCATAGCTCCTTGTGACAGTAGCAAATGAGCGCCTATCAACGATGTATTATTGATCGGCGCTCGCTGCATTGGCCGAATATCGGCAGCTGTAAAAGGCCCTGTGTGTGGTGCATTACTTCTATTTGACACAATATTATTCATGGACACAGTGTATAGTACTATTATATTCAGGGGCACAGTGTATAAAACTATTATATTCAAGAGTACAGTGTATAGTACTATTATATTCAGGAGTACAGCGTATAGTACTATTATATTCAGTACAGTGTGTAGCACTATTATGTCCGGGGGCAGAGTGTATGATACTATTATATTCAGGGGCACAGTGTAGGATACTGTTATATTTAGGGTCACAATGTACGATACTATTATATTTAGAAGCACAGTGTATAGTACTATTATATTCAGGGCACAGTGTATAATACTATTATATCCAGGAGTACAGTGTATAGTACTATTATATTCAGGAGTACAGTGAATAGTACTATTATATTCAGCACAGTGTGTAGCACTATAATGTTCGGGGGCAGAGTGTATGATACTATTATATTTAGGAGCACAGTGTATGATACTATTATATTCAGGAGCACAGTGTATGATACTATTATATTCAGGGGCACAGTGTATGATACTATTATATTTAGGAGCATAGAGCGCGGCACAACGAGAATTTTATCTTCGTTTATAGGTGCGGAAATGTTGTAAAAGTGAAGCTGAAGACATCTGAGTGACAAACTAAAGAAATGGGTCGTGGCCGGGAGAAGTCATCATAGAGTCACCGGTGAGTCACTAAATGTAAATGTTTATTCTCCCTGTGACTGATCAGTACTATCATCCGTTTTTTATGAAACAACAACTCCCATCATAACCTTACAATCATTCTGGCTATACTGGGAGCTGTAGTTTTATGCCGTACAAACTTACGGGGGTTAAACTGAAACTTATGACAGGGGTTAAACTGAATTTGCAAATGATCTCTGTACTGAGCTGCATTTGTGCTTGTGCTGTATTTATGTACTGAGCTTAGTTCTGATGCTGTATATATGTACTGAGCTTGGTTCTGGAGTTATATACATCATAACAACCAAGCTCAATACATATAAACACCAACAAAGAGAAGCTCAGAACATATATGCAACTCCAGAACCAAACTCAGTACATAAATACACCAGAAACAAGCTCAGTACATATATACAGCACCAGAACAAATCTCAGTACATATATACAGCACCAGAACAAAGCTTAGTATATATATACTCACCAGAACCAAGCTCAGTACATATGTACAGCTCCAGAACAAAACTCAGTACATAAATACAATACTAAAACCAAGCTCAGTACATAAATACAGTACCGAGCTTGGTTTTGGTGTTTTATATATGTACTGAGCTTGGTTCTGGTGAGTATATATGTACTAAGCTTGGTTCTGGGGATGTATATATGTACTGAGCTTGGTTCTGGTGAGTATATATGTACTGAGCTTGCTTCTGGTGCTTTATTTATGTACTGAGCTTTGTTCTGGTGTTGTATTTATGTACTTGGCTTTGTTCTGGTGCTGTATATATGTACTGAGCTTTGTTATGGTGTTGTATTTATGTACTTGCCTTGGTTCTGGTGCTGTATATATGTACTGAGCTTGGTTCTTGTGCTATATATATGTACTGAGCTTGCTCCTGGCACCGTATCTGTGCATTAGCCGGGAGAGTTGTCGCCAGCTTACTGCGCACACCGCACTGTCCTCCACACTTCTCACAGTCCACAGCCTAACTAAATGGGCTGAGCATGCTTAGAATATTGAATGTGCGCTTATAGGTCTATACGTAATGGTTGAGTTGAATATAATGAGAGTCGGTAGGTAGGTAGGTAGGTAGGTATGTATGCTTATGTAATTATATGCATAGTGTGTAAATCCACACTAAAACATTCTGGACAGGGAATTTCTTTATTTAGAGTCCACTTTAATATAGGGCGTATTTGGAACATTGTAATTGTTTTATTTTATTATTAGAATCATTTTCCTTGGCGCGATGCACCGCAAAACACCGCTACCCCCTCCCCCCTCCGACGCATATATATTTGTCCACAAAACAAGGAACCTGTTGTTAAAAATTTGAATCCCATCCCTGGCTGTGTGGCACTATATACAAGGGAAGGATGTGTGGCACTATACACAAGGGGGAGCTGTGTGGCACTATACACATGGGGGAGCTGTGTAACACTATATACAAGGGGCTGTGTGGCACTACTAAGGGGGGCTATCTACTAGGGGGCTGTAAGGCACTATTTACAAGGGGAGGGCTGTGGCTCTATCTGCAGGGGGCTGTGGGTGGCGCAATCTACTGGGACTGTGTGTGACACTATCTACTAAGGGGGGGCTGTGTGGCAATATCTACTACGGGGGGCTGTGTGGCACTATCTACTAAATTGGGGGCTGTGTGGCACTATATACAGGGTGAGCTATATGGTACTATATACAGGGGGGCTTTATGATGATATCTACAGGGGGGCTGTATGGCACTATCTACAAGGGGGAGGTTGGGTGCTATCTACAAGTGGGGTGTGATACTGTCTACAGGCGGGGCTGTATAGCACTTTCTACAGGGGGGCTGTATGGCACAATCTACAGGGGGCACTATCTATAAGGGGGGCTGCGTGTGGCACCTGGGGGGGCCCCAGTCAAGAGTTTGCTATGGGGCCCAGTCTTTCCTAGCTACGCACCTGATAACCGCATAGCATTGAAAGAAAGAAGAAGAAGATTGATGTTGGAGGAAACGAGAATAATGTTTAAATCAACTATATTAGGAGGTTTATTATTTTTCAATTACAGGCCCCAAAAAAAAATTATTTTAATGCCTGGAAATCCCCTTTAAATTTAGTTGTATTTGCAGACTGCTTTAGCTTCGGTAAAGACAGGAAGTGGTGTGTTTTTCTAAAAATAGGCACATAACAAAAATTGTGGTTTACATAGTTTTTATGTCCGAAATAGTTTTCAATATATTCAGAAAACTAAACACTCAAAAAGTCAGCATACTAAATAACAAGATGTTTTTTTCATCTAATTCCTACAATGCCGTAAACATTTTATCACCACTGCACCACAGTGAGCAAGTAGTTACACAAACAAATCGTCATCCATTAATAATTTAGGTCTTTACTGCCCTCTACTGTTTATTGATTGATACTTCTACGTATTAAATACATTTATAATACAACTATATTAACGTTGTTAGAAGTTACATCAAGTGTAAAAAAGAGTATTATAAATAGTATTTTAGTATTGAACATGAAATATAACAAAATACTTAAAATATAAAAATATAAATTGAAGTGTTAGGCTGGGTTCACACGAGCACATTAACGTCCGTAATGGACGGACGTATTTCGGGCGGAAGTTCCGGACCGAACTCAGTGCAGGGAGCCGGGCTCCTAGCATCATAGTTATGTACGATGCTAGGAGTCCCTGCCTCTCCGTGGAACTACTGTCCCGTACTGAAAACATGATTACAGTACGGGAGAGTTGTCCCGCAGCGAGGCAGGGACTCCTAGCATCGTACATAACTATGATGCTAGGAGCCCGGCTCCCTGCACTGAGTTCGGTCCGGGACTTCCGCCCGAAATACGTCCGTCCAATACGGACGTTAATGTGCTCGTGTGAACCCAGCCTTAGTATTCAAACAGTATCTTTAAATGTCTGTAGATATCAAAAGCTTTTTGTCAACATTCTTAGAAATTCTGCAGCTTTGCCGCTGATGGAGGGTGTAATAATAATACACCGTGTTCCAAATTATTATGCACATTGGATTTAAAAAGGCTCTGTCACCACATTATAAGTGCCCTATCTCCTATATAAGAAAATCGGCGCTATAATGTAGGTGACAGTAATGCTTTTTATTTAGAAAAACGATCTATTTTAAACCACTTTATGAGCGATTTTTAGCTTTATGCTAATGAGTTTCTTAATGCCCAAGTGGGCATGTTTTTACTTTCGACCAAGTGGGCGTTGTACAGAGTGTATGACGCTGACCAATCAGTGACCAGTCAGCGTCATACACTCCTCTCCATTCATTTACACAGCAGCATCGCGTTCCTACTAGAATGCGATGTGCAGCCACATACACAGACATTAACGTTAATCAAGTGTCCTCATAATGAATATACATGACCTCCAGACCTGGACGTCATGTGTATTCAGAATCCTGACACTTCTGAATCTTTTCTGTGAGATTCCAGCAAGCCACTCGTAATCTCGCGAAATTACGAGGTAAACGAGATTTCGTTTCCCTTGCTGGAAATCTCACAGAAAAGATTCAGAAGTGTCAGGATTCTAAATACACATGACGTCCAGGCTGGAGGTCATGTATATTCATTATCAGGACACTTGATTAACGTTAATGTCTGTGTATGTGGCTGCACATCGCGTTCTAGTAAGAACGCGATGCTGCTGTGTAAATGAATGAAGAGGAGTGCATGACGCTGATTGATCAGCGTCATACACTCCTCTGTACAACGCCCACTTGGTCGAAAGTAAAAACACGCCCACTTGGTAATTAAGAAACTCATTAGCATAAACCAAAATCGCTAATAAAGTGGTAAAAATAGATAGTTTTTTTTAATTAAAAGCATTACTGTCACCTACATTATAGCGCCCATCTCCTTATGTAGGAGATAGGGTACTTATAATGTGGTGACAGAGCCTCTTTAAGTGTTATAAACATTTCATTATTAGTTTTTCAATTAAACTCATGGATGGTAATGTGTCTTAGGGCTCTTTGGATCATTGTAATCAATCTCAGACACCTGTGATAATTAGTTTGCCAGGTGTGCCCAATCAAAGGAAAACTACTTAAGAAGGACGTTCCACATTATTAAGCAGGCCACAGGTTTCAAGCAATATGGGAAAGAAAAAGGATCTCTCTGCTGCCAAAAACAGTGCAATACCTTGGACAAGGTATGAAAACATTGGATATTTCAAGAAAACTTAAGCGTGATCATCGTACTGTGAAAAGATTTGTGGCTGATTCAGAGCACAGACTGGTTCATTCAGATAAAGGCATAATGAGGAAGGTTTCTGACAGACAAATGAATAAGATTAGGAGAGCAGCTGCTAAAATGCCATTGCAAAGCAGCAAACAGGTATTTGAAGCCGCTGGTGCCTATGGAGTCCCGCGAAACTCATGGTGTAGGATCCTCCAGAGGTTTGCAAGTGTGCATAAAGCTATTATTCGGCCACCCCTAAACAATGCTCACAAGCAGAAACGGTTGCAGTGGGCTCAGAAATACATGAAGACTAATTTTCAAACCGTGTTGTTTACTGATGAGTGCCGTGCAACCCTGGATGGTCCAGATGGATGGAGTAGTGGATAGTTGGTGAATGGCCACCATGTCCCAACAAGGCTGCGACATCAGCAAGGAGGTGGCGGAGTCATGTTTTGGGCTGGAATCATGGGGAGAGAGCTGGTAGGCCCCTTTAGGGTCCCTGACGGTGTGAAAATGACCAAAGTATGTAGAATTTATGACTGACCACTTTCTTCCGTGGTACAAAAAGAAGAACCGTGCCTTCCGTAGCAAAATTATCTTCATGCATGACAATGCACCATCTCATGCTGCACAGAATACCTCTGTGTCATTGGCTGCTATGGGCATAAAAGGAGAGAAACTCATGGTGTGGCCCCCATGTTCCCCTGACCTCAACCCTATTGAGAACCTTTGGAGCATCCTCAAGCAAAATATCTATGAGGGTGGGAGGCAGTTCACATCAAAACAGAAGCTCTGGGAGGCTATTCTGACATCCTGCAAAGATATTCAAGCAGAAACTGTGCAAATACTCACAAATTCAATGGATGCAAGAATTGTGAAGGTGATATCAAAGAAGGGGTCCTATGTTAACATGTAACTTGGCCTGTTAAGTTTTCTTTGATTGAAAGAGCTTTTGATTTCTGTAAATATGACCTCCTGATGCTGCAAATTCAACAAATTACCATTTTAGTTCTCTTTACAACCTTTAAAATGTTTTGATCTCTGTTGTGCATAATAATTTGAAACAGTGCATTTTGAGTTTTTTACTTCTAAAAAAAAATCTGTTATCATTAGGAGATTTGTTCAATAAAATTTGCATTATACTCCAACGGTTGATGGCTTGAAGATTATACTGACTGTCATTTGCATCGACTATTTAGGAAAATCAGCAAAAAATAGCATTTGAATAATAATTTGGAATGCGGTGTATATTTGCTTTCTTAGGTAATGATTGCGCTGACAGGTTGAGAAATATCGTTGATGATTTGCAGATGTCTATAAAAAGGGTTACGACTGGAAAACAGAATTTTCTGAGTTTAGAACACAGCCACCATGTATGTAAATAAGTTCCTATTTATTGGTTACACTTCCAGCAAACATTAGTACTTAATATGTATTATTTATGGGTTTTAATAGGTATTGTGAACAGCTGGAGATAATTTTACATTCATTTTCTTGTACTCTTAGGGCTCATTCAGATGAGCGCAAACTCGTTCGTGTGCTGTGCGTGAAAATCATGCACTTCACACGGACCCATTAATTTCAATGGGGCCATTGACACATGCGTTGGTTTTTCACACAGCGTGAGTCCGTTGCGTAAAACTCACAGCATGTCCTATATTGGTGCGTTCTTCACTCACCTACGCACCGATTGACGTCAATAAGTGAGTGAAAACAATGCATAGCACACTCGCACTCGTGTGAGCTGTACGTAGTTCACGCAGAGTTGCAAAGGCTGTTAGGTAAAAACCAGGAAGCGTTTGCAGAGCACAGCAGCGGGGCCAGATTCAGCAAGTGCAAGATCTGGAATCCAGTCCTGTGTGCGGCCAGCTACAATGCCTCGCCCCATTGTAGAGAAGCTTATCACCTTTGTGCAGGAGAGGCCCGAGCACAATAGCACGAGGTCGGAGGAATACTACGACCGTCACCGGAAAGAAAGCGCATGGGAGGCCGTAGCCAAAACTGAAACATTTAAATTAGGTAAGTGCAAGCATAGTATAGACTGTATTGTTTAGATGTGTCCCTGTGTATCAAATTTTGGTGCAACTATTGATGTAATTGACGTCATGTGGCCCTGACAGAGACTTTGTTTCCATTACTGGCCCCAATGTTATTTTCTTGTGTCCCTGTGTACCAAGTTTTGGCACAACTATTGATGTAATTGATGCAATGTGGCCCTGACAGAGATGTCGTTTCCGTTACTGGCCCAAATTTTATTTTCTTGTGTCCCTGTGTATCATATTTTGGAACAACTGTTCATGACCCCAAATGTGTGTATGAAGCGCAACTATTTATTTTATATATAAAACAATACATATATTTTTATTTTAAACAGTGGAGGAAGTAAAAGGTCGGTGGAGAAGCACAAGGGACCAGTATCGCAGAGAGCTGACCCAAAAGGAAAGGAGCGGTGCAGTGCCTTCCAAAAAAAGGCCCTATCTGTTCACACTGCAGTTTGCCTTCTTGATCCCAATTTTTGAACATCGAGCGTAAGTATTCCAAAAGAAAAATTACCATTAAAATGTTCTATAGGTTTTTTTTCACATCATGGAAATTGAGGACGGACATATCCACAAGATATCGTAGATCTGTGAGAGACATGCGATTTCCACCTCTGGGACACACACACCTATCTCTACAATAATCTCTACATAAACCTCACTCTATTGCTCTGTGTTCTAGAGGTGGGAAACGCATGTCTTTGACATTGTGTATATAAAACAGTGTGTAATTCTCAGTTCACAGGTTGCGTAAATACTGTGGAGTAGCAGAAAAATGGATTAGAAAAAAAAATATCCACACGCTGCGTAATAATGAATAGTAGTTGTTGTTCCTGTAGTGGCGGGTTTGCAGCGATCCCGCCAGAAAAAACGAACATTTGTAAAAAAAACAAAAGTATGCTTACCTAGGAGTCTGTGTTTCTTCCTCCAGCAGGGACTCCTGGGATGACGTTACATCCCATGTGAACGCTGCAGCCAATCACAGCCTGTAGTGGCGGACGCACGGGATGAAACATCATGCCAGGAGGTTGCCATGCTAGCAGGCCGGCTAGGTGCATCTATTTTTCACCGCGTACATTACGGCAGAAAAACTTCACCACATTATGGTGCAAATTTTATTCCGGAGTTCACGGCGGCTCAGAGGGCGGATTCGCTTTGTGCTATTACGCAGCGTATCCGCTCTGTGGGAACTCAGCCTATATGTTGGAAATATCCGTTATGGGAAAACCCCTTTAATAAAATGTAAAATATATAATTTTTTTTAAACTTTTAATACATTTTAGCACCCAAGTCAACCTTTGGGAAAATATCGATGAAGGGGAGACAAGTCAGATGAAGGACAATAGGGAAGATACCAGTCTTCTAACGACAGAACAGGAGCAGCATGAAACGGAACCTGCATCTACAAAGAGGAGAAGAATGTAGCTTTCTATGGCCAGCCAGGTTGACACTCGGGTGCTGGAATACCTGAATCTACACCAACCTGAGGATGATGTAGACACTTTTGCCTGTAGCATGTGTCCGTTTCTGCGGAAAATACCCGCTGAGCGTCGCCTCCGTACACAAGGCGCAAGGCTTATATTATTAGAAGCTGTCACCCCACCAAATGACCGTAGGGAGTGCTTTTCTGCACTAGAGCACTGGCGTCTCCTTGGGCACACTGGGCCGCAGACTACAAACACTGCGAGCTTCTGCTCTCTACCACCTCCTATGCCACATCAACGGCAATATGTACACCGCCAAATGCCTCAAGAACACCAGAGTCTATAGAGGGGACCTCACTACATCCCACAGAAGGCTTATTATGGAAACCCACCTCCTTGGCAAGCTTCCTCCTCCCAGCCAGCCACAGAGAGATTGAAGTCAACCCCTGCTAGTGCCCCACCTTCATCAGCCGATTTTTTCCGTTTGTATTTTTTTTTTTACTAAATTCTCTGGTATTTATGTTGTGTGCCTTGTCCTGTGAACGTTTTTTATTTTTTTGATAATAAGTTTGATAATAAGTTCCAAAAGTTTTGGTTGCTTATTTTATCAATTTGGTGCTGGTAGTGCACGAATAAGTAATCTCTATTAATGGCTTACAAAATAACACTACAGAACGCCTCATTTTACAATTTCTTTATTATTATTTTTTATAATATATATATATATATATATATATATATATAGATATATATATATATATACATATCTATATAGACAGACAGACAGACAGACAGACAGATATAGACAAAAAACAGGCAGCACTCTGTAGAATAAAATTTAAAAAATTGGTACTTTATTACCCTCAGGCAACGTTTTAGCTCTTTGCTCTAGAAAGGCTCTAGAGGAAAGAGCTGAAACGTTGCCTAAAGGGTACTAAAGTACCTATTTTTTCACTTTATTCTAGGGAGTGCTGCCTATTTTTTGTCTATCTATACGGGACAATGGTTTGTTCCCCAGGGCTTGTAACCACTCTGCCTGTGCTGCTGGACTTTGGATTACATATATAAACATTTATATTCAGGTCAAAATATTAGTTTCTAATTTTTGGCAAATTTATTTATATAGACTGTGTTTTAACCCCAAAAAATATATATTAATTTGACCTTAATATGAAAGTGATAGAAGAAATTGTGTACTTATCAAAGAGATTCACGGAGTCACCTGAATAAATTGATATATCGCGGCCTTTTATTCTCGTTAACGAGGAGACAAAAAAAAACAGCAGATTAAGTCATCTTTCAGCTTTTGTCTGCTGCTACCTTGAGTATCATAGCTTTTATACATGGGATAAACCTAGTTCAAACCAGTTCTTACACAGCTTTGTTATTCTCTTTATAAAGGAATTCAGCTGCCCACCCCCCTCACATTTGGTAGCATATTTAACACTTTGTCAGCCAAAAACCAGAGAAACTTGTATAGCTCAATACACACCTCAGTTTCCGATACATAAATTTAAGATAATCATAACATTCCCCCCTGTTGTAAATTTATCAAGAAATGTTCTGTGAGACATCTAAAACAAATTCTTTCATTAAGTTTTCACCAGTCCTTCAGAATTTTGACAATTGCTATGGGGTGTTTCCAAGTCATTGTATACGTTCTTACTTTGAAATTCTTGGTACATTGTCTTAGTAATTGAAGTGTCAATGAGTCTCTGAATTAGCCCCCTTATGCAAGAAATGCAACAACATCCACGAGTTACAAGTATGGCTGCCACTTTTGCTAAGGAAATCAATAAACTGGATATGTGGTTACTCCATTTTCCAAACCATCCTTCAAGCCAATTAGTGAAGATGTAATTTATTCCAGAGTTTTCCGCAAGCTCTTCGGACAGGGAATTGAGTCCTTCCAATTCCTTAGTAATACTATTGGGAATAAATGTACAACTGAAGATACAAACATTTTGCAGACACCCCATTTTTCTGCTAGTAACATATCCAGGGATTCACGATTCGGGGTGTGGACGCAGCGGGCCGTACCGCATAGTGGAAAGGCAGCTGGCCAACCAGGTACAATACAATGTCTATAGTCCAGAAAGGGTACCTGTGGCAATGTAGACAGTAGCAGTGATTCAGGCTTAAGATGAGGCTCCGGCAGCAGGCAGACACCCGGTGGATGTAACACAGTAGATGCAGCAGAAGTCACAACTCGACTTCAACTCTAGACGGCACGGAGGCACGGTAGTACAGGATACAGGGTACATGTAGCAGGAACGTGTAACACTGGGAACTGGAAAACACTAGGAGACCATTTGCAAGACAAACTAATGTAACACAACAATGCTCGGGCAAAGATCAAGAGGGCAGAGCCCTTTTATAGTCCAGCAGCATTCTGGGTTGATTGCAGATTCACTGCAACTGGACTCGTACTGGCCCTTTAAGACCGTGCACGCAAGGGAGCGCACGCCCTGTGGGAGACAGTCACTGAACCAGGAAGTGAGTGCCGGCGTCTCTCAGGAGGGAGATGCCGCCGAGAACTCACACGTCCATGGCTGCGGCTGTCAGAGGGTAAGTCAGAACGACGCTCCGCGGCCATAGACATTACAGTATCCCCCTCTTACGCCCACTCCTCTTGGGGTCAGAGCGGGAGAGAATCTTCTTCACAAGGACACCTCTCTTCTGAACCAAATACTCTCCAATCCACTAAACAAAACGTCCTTCCCCTCACTTTCTTGGTAGCCAGGATCTCCCTTACTTCGAAAGTCCCAGACGAGCCGCCAGGAGCCACTGCGGAACTAGGAGTTCTGGTGTAGCAGTTCAGGACCACGTGCTTTATGGAGACATGGAAGGAGTTAGGGATCTTGAGGGTAGGAGGCTGCCGAAACTTGTAAGATACAGGATTAATTTGCAGCAGAATCTCGAAGGGTCAGAGGAACCTTGGAGCAAATTTGCAAGACGGAACCCTCGGCCGGATATTCCTGTAAGACAGCCAGACCTTTGTACCTGGAAGAAATTGGGGAGCTTCTCGTCTTCTAGTGTCTGCCTTTCTCTTCATGCGGTCCACCGCCAGCAGAATAGAATATCGGGTCTTCTGCCATATCTGCAGAAAGTCCCTAAAGGTAGAGTCAGCTGCAGGCACCTTGGACATAGTAAAGACAGGAAGAGGTATTCTAAGATGTTGGCCGTAGACAATGAACGGACTGCAGGTGGTGGACTCACTAGTATGGTTATTATAGGAGAACTCAGCCCACGGGAGCAGCTGCACCCTGTCATCATGCCGCCTGGAGACAAAGAGTCGCAGATAGTTTTCCATAATCTGGTTAACCTTTTGACGTGACCATTAGTCTGAGGATGATAAACCGAGGAGAAGTCCAACTTTACACCGAGGAGACCGCAGAGTGTTCTCCAGAACTTCGAGGTGAACTGGACCCCTCGATCCGAGACAATATGCAGAGGCAAGCCATGCAGACGGAAGATGTGTTGAACGAAGAGATCAGCCAGTCGAGCAGAAGAAGGCAGGCCAGTCAGAGGAACAAAATGAGCCATTTTAGAAAATCGATCCACCACCACCCAGACCACACTGCATCAAGCAGAGAGGCAGATCTGTGACAATATGTTGCCAGGGGGCATCAGTCACAGGCGGTGGTTGGAACAGACCAGCTGGTCTGGAGTAGGCAACTTTATTTGCTGCGCATACCGTACAGGAGGAGACAATGTGACGTCTTTGGGCAGCGTGGGCCACCAGAACTGACAGGTCATTAGGTCAAGGGTCTTACAGGCACCCGCGTGACCTGCCAGCTTGGAACTGTGACCCCAGCGAAGGATTCTTCCTCTGTCTGCCAGATGTACAAAAGTCCTTCCCGGAGGAATATCTCTAACTAGCAGAGGGTTGACAGAGAAGATGCAAGAAGATGCAGTTCTTACACAGCTTTGTTATCTCTTTACTTGACATTGAAACTTATGTGAATGCTTCAATTCTCTCTATAAAGGAATTCAGCTGCCCACCCCCTCACAATTGATAGCATATTTAACACTTTGTCCGCCAAAAACCATTGCAGAGTAACTTGTATAGCTCAATACACACCTTTGTTTCCGATACATAAATTTAAAATAAAACTTTCCTAACAGAAAGCCCGCAACCCGCGTTAAGGGTCCTGATTGTATTGCGAGTCCCTACACTAAACTAACAAAACTATGTTTTACATAACTAACTAAATTTAACTAAACATACAGGAATAGACAGCATCTCTAGCAGATAGAGTCTTGCTGCCAGGGCACTGCTCCCTCATGGCTCACAAAATAATCAGCAAATAATTCACGGATTCGTAGGCCAGACGTTCCTGGTCATCCTTGCGGTGTCTCGTCCAAATTCAATGCTCCAGTGGCCATGTGATGTTCCACATCACCATCACCTGTTGAATCGTACATCCGTGTAAAGTTGTGCAGGATGACACAGGCCTTGATGACATGATTCACATTGTCTGCATCCATCTGGATTGTCGACATGAAAACCCTCCATTTATTTGCCAAAATACAGAATGCGCACTCCACATAACGATGAGCCCTGGTAAGACTATATTTGAAAATGCGCCTCCGCTCGTCCAAACCACGCCTAGGAAAGGGGCGCATAAGATGGGTGGAGAGTCCAAAGGCCTCATCTGCCACTATCACAAATTGTGCAGGGGCTCCAGAAGATCCGGGCAGTAGGTTCTGGGAGGCATAGCTGGTTGCTTAGAAGTCGCTGACAAATTCTGGAAGCCATGAAGATGCCAGCATCTGCAGTGCTATCATAGGAACCGATGTCTACAATTACAAACTGGTCTTGACTGTCAGCCAATGCCAACAGTACTACCAAGAAATACTGTTTGTAATTGTAGAATCGGGACCCTGAGTGTGGGGGCTTCTTCACCCGGATATGTTTTCCATTCAGCGTTCCAATGCAGTTTGGGAATTGTGCGCTGTACATGAACCCATTGTAACGTCTATGGACGGGGGTCGTCGTTCAGACTTACCCCTTGACGATCCCGGCCATGGACATCTCTCTTCACGGCGTCAGCTCCCTCCAGGGAGATGCCGGCACTGTCTTCCAGGTCCTCGGACTGATTCCCCCAGGGCGCGCGCCCACGCGTGCACGGCCTTAAAGGGACAGTATGTGTCCAGCTGTCACCCATCAATTATCAGCCCAAATGGCTGCTGGACTATAATAAGGGGCTCTGCCCACTGGTTCCTTGCCTGAGCGTTGTTGTATACCTAAGTTTGTCTTGCAAATGGTCTCCCAGTGTTTTCCAGTTCCCAGTGTTACCCGTTCCTGCTGCCTGTACCCTGTATCCCGTGCTATCGTATCTACAAGTGAAAGTCAAGTCGAGTCTTCCACTGCACCCACGGTGCCACCTGCTGATACAGTCAAGTCGTGTCTTCCCGCTGCATCCGCGGTGTCACCTGCTGTGACAGTCAAGTCGTGCTCCCACTACTCTCTACATTGCCTCAGGTACCCGTTCTGAACTATAGACATTGTTTTGTACCTTTTTAGCCAGCTGCTTCCCCGCTACGCGGTAAGGCGCAGTGGGTCCACATCCCGCGCCGTGACACCCATCAGCTATACTCATCCACTGTTCTGTTGTGGGCGAATGAATTTCCGTTTTATTTCCGGACGGAAAATACACAACAGAATACAGTAGCAGCATAGTGGGTGAGATTTAACAAATCTCATCCACATGCTGCGTAAAAATTCAGGGCAGAAATTGACCTGCGGTGCGTATTTTTTCAGACGGCAGCATGGAAAGTGGACAGAATTGCTGCGTTTTTCAGAGTTGTCTCCATTGAGAAAAACGCAGCAAAAGACGCACCATTTCTGGCGTAAAAACCCCAGGTAATGGTGCGTTTCTGCCGCAGCTGAATGTCTGCGTTTTTCAACTGAATTAATTAAGAAATTTTCTGCACCAATTCCGTTGTGTGTGGACAAGCCCTTATACTGATAATTGAATAAGGCAATTTACCATAGTTCTAGCCTAGGCTGACAGTGCAAATTTTATTTAAAATGCAGACAGTATGTATTCTTACCTCAGGGTGACGATGAGATGTTCCTCTGGTGAAATGCTGCGACGCATGTTACTATTCTGTAATTTTAGTCCAGAACGCACCTCCTCCAGCAGCCGATCAAATGTTGCGACTGACATCTGACAAGAAGGAATGAAATTTCGCTGGATGCAGCCACATATCCTCATAAAGGGTGTGGAAGTGCCCTTTGGAAGCACGTTGGAAGACAATGGGATGAACCCAAAGCCTCCTTCTCCTCCTAGGTTCTACCTCCACCATCTGGCATCGCTCTCCATATGTGCGAGAGATCAGCCATATCATAGGATCATGGTCCATAGCTTTGGATGTCATGTTCCTAAAAACCAAGCACAGCAATCCGACTAAACTCTCTACGCTCTAACAGCAAAAGAAAATGGTGAATTTCCGACCATGTTAACCTCCTATAGGTGTTCCCAGAGGTGTGGAACCAAAATTGTCACCAAAAAGTCCTCCTTCAGTTTTTTACGTGTGTATTAAATGCGTATCATATGCATGTCATACGCGCATTAACAACGGACATACGTAAGCACAACGGAGACACTCACGCGCGTATAACGCAGCGTATTTCACACGCGTGAATCATATTTGCTCGTGTGAATGTAGCCTTACACAATGAGAGGGTCCTTGTGAGTTCATATATATTTTCTTGTCATCATCTGAGTCAGTTTTATGTCTCTTTCCCATAAATTTATGAAGGATCTTTTTTTTTTTGTGAGGGGGGCTATTTCATCTGTGCTAGAATTGTCATAAATTTGGTTAAAGTGTAAAGAAATAAAATAAAAACATATAGTATACCTTTGTGGAGACTCTATGCATCCTGATCATGGCCGGCCTTAGGATAGATGGTGCCCCGTGCAAAATTATCTTTCGGCACCCCACCCCATCATAAAAAAATTCCCAATAAAAAAGTATAATGCCCCACCACGGTATAATGCCCGATATAGTGCCCACACACAGTATAATGCCCCCTTAGAGCCCCACACACAGTATAATGCCCCGTTAGTGACTCCCATACCGTATAATAATAATATTTAAAGAGGCTCTGTCACCAGATTCTCAAATCCCTATCACCTATTGCATGTGATCGGTGCTGCAATGTAGATAACAGTAACGTGTTTTGTTTTTTTAAAACGTTCATTTTTGGCCAAGTTATGAGCAATTTTATATATATGCAAACGAGGTTTTAAATGGACAACTGGGCGTGTTTTTTTTCGTATGTCTAACTGGGCGTGTATTGTGTTTTTAACTGGGCGTGTTTACTTGTTTTACTAACTTGGCGTTGTGAATAGAAGTGTATGATGCTGACGAATCAGTGACCAATCAGCATGATGCACTCCTCTCCATTCATTTACACAGCAGAATCACGTTCTTACTAGAACAATGTGCAGCGATATACACAAGTGTCCTGATAATGAATACACATGACCTCCAGCCTGGACGTCATGTGTATTCAGAATCCCGACACTTCTGAATCTTTTCTGTGAGATTCCAGCAAGCCACTCGTAATCTCGCAAGATTACGAGGTAAACAAGATTTCGTTTCCCTTGCTGGAAATTTCACAGAAAAGATTCAGAAGTGTCAGGATTCTGAATACACATGACGTCCAGGCTGGAGGTCATGTGTATTCATTTTCAGGACACTTGTGTATGTGGCTGCACATCGTTCTAGTAAGAACGTAATGCTGCTGTGTAAATGAATGGAGAGGAGTGCATGATGCTGATTGGTCACTGATTCGTCAGCATCATACACTTCTATTCACAACGCCCAGTTGGTAAAACGAGAAAACCCACCCAGTTGTCCATTTCAAACCTCATTTGCATATATATAAAATAGCTCATAACTTGGCCAAAAATGAACGTTTTAAAAAAAAAACAAAAACTTTACTGTTATCTACATTGCAGCGCCGATCACATGCAATAGGAGATAGGGATTTGAGAATCTGGTGACAGAGCCTCTTTAATAATATACTATAACTTCTTCAAGGATAAGGTATTTTCTCCTCTAGCTGTGCCCACACAGTATTATGCCCCCTAAGTGCCACAGACAGTATATTGCCACCTGTAGTTCCCCTACACAGTATAATGTCTGCTTAGTAGCCTCCACACAGTATAATACCCCCCTCCCCTGGCTCCCACACACAACCCCCCCTTGTAGATAGTGCCCCCCTGTAGATTGTGCTATACAGCCTCCCTGTAGACAGTGCCATAATCCTCCTCCTACTCCTCCTTGTAGACAGTGTCATACAGCCCCTCACCTCCCCCATGTAGACAGTGCCATACAACCCCCCACCTCCCCCTTATAGACAGTGTCCCCAAACAAAAAAAATTGTACTCACCTAGGCCCCGTTCCCACGACGAACTAAGCTGCTCCATAACGCCGATGACGGGATCCTAGTGTAGGCCAGCGTGATCCTGCAGCCTAGTACAGAGTTTCCCAACCTTTTTGGATTTAATCCACCCCTGGGGAAAAAAAAAATCCTCAGGGCACCCCTACCAAAGATTGTTTAGAGAAAGAAAGAAAACTGCTAAAAACAAGCACTACACTCTTAGGGTATGTTCACGCAGCATTTTATGTAAGGCAGAAAAAAATCTGCCTTAAAATTCCTTCAGGAATTTTGAGGCAGATTTTGAATTGACAGCCTTAATTGACGTTTCTTTTTGCGTTTTTTTTTAAGCCATTGAAGCTAATGCAAAAGACGCAGGGAAAAAAGCACTCTAAACGAGCGCCGCAGGTATTTTCTGCTTCCTATTAATTTCAATTTGAGGTAAGAGGTGGAAACCACTTGAAAACTATCAGCACCCCATTTACAGTAAAATGACCATCAGCCCGCCACTCACAGTAAAATGACTATTAGCCCCCCACTCACACTAAAATGACCATCAGCCCGCCACTCTCACTAAAATTACCATCAGCCCACAACTCGCAGATGTCCCCTTTAGATAGTGCCACACAGCCCCCTGTAGATAGTGCCACACAGCCCCTTGTAGGTAGTGCCACACAGCCCCCTTGTAGGTAGTGCCACACAGCCCTCTTGTAGGTAGTGCCACAAAGCCCCCTGTAGGTATTGCCACACAGCCCCTTGTAGGTAGTGCAATACAGCCGAGTTTTAGGTAGTGCCACACAGCCCCCTTGTAGGTAGTGCTACACAACCCGCTTGTAGGTAGTGCCAGACACCCCCCCCCCTTAGGTAGTGTCACACAGCCCTATTGTACATAGTGCCACACACCCTACTGTAGGTAGTGCCACACAGCCCCCTTGTAGGTAGTGCCCGACACCCCCTTGTAGGTAGTGCCATCCTTGTAGATAGCAGCCCCCTCCCTGTAGATAGTGCCACTGTTACTCCCTGAAGGAGCAGAATACCCCTGTGGCCAGGATTCCACTCCTGGACGAAGCATTGATGTCTCTGTCCATATATAGACAGTGACATCAGGGGAAACTCCTGAAGCGGAATCCCCATCCACTATGTTGCCGACGCTGTGACCAGGGATTCCACTCCAGGAGAAGCCCCTGACGTCTCTGTCCATATATGGACAGTGACTTCAGGGGCAACTCGTGAAGCGGAATCCCCGTCCACATCGTTGCCGACGCTGTGACTGGGGATTCCATTCCAGGAGAAGCCCCTGACGTCTCTGTCCATTATTTCTCTTGGAGTCGAATCACCGGCCACTGGATGGGGATTCCGCTTCAGGAGTTGCCCCTGATGTCATTGTCCATATATGGACAGAGACATCAAGCGCTCCGTCCAGTAGCAGAATCCCCGGCCACAGGGGGATTCCTCTTTTTCAGGGAGCTACGGTGGCGCTACTACATAGAAGAGCAGGGAGATGCTTCCCTGCTGTGCTGTAGTGTTCAGTGGTATCTGCATCCTAAGGACGCCCTCATGCCCGTTTTGCCGCTAGCAGCCGGTATGGCTGCTATAGCAGTAGCGATGCCACTCTGAGAAGCCTACTGCAGATAATTAAATCCCTATTCACACTTGACTGGCAAGGAACAAAATAATCATACATAGGTGTACACCTTACCTACCCCTTTCCTGATGGGAACTGGTAAGGGCATTCAACGTTACTCCAAATTTTTACCTTTCTGGTTTGGATGGGTAGCAACTTTTAAGAAGATTCTTTTGCCAAAATATTTGTACTTATTTAGGGTTATCTGTCTATCATTACCTAAGTCCTTCTATACATCAGCCAATAAACAAGTCCAAAACTTCATTTGGAATGGAAAGAAGCCTCGAACCCTGAGTTGTGTCTTGGATGGCTGCCTATGAGGACGCATTTGGCTGAGCTCCTGATCTTCTACTGCTGAAATCTCTTAATATCCCCGCTATTCTGACGTCCAAACCATCCTAAAGTTGCCTGGCATAGCCCTTGCACACCACTGTATGAGTGAAAACTGATATTTTATTATATTCATTTTTAACTGATAGAGTGACTTTACTCACAGTTTACTTTAGACATTTACAACAAATGGAGAGTAATCTAGCAGAGGAAATTGAGAGGCCAGAATGTGTCTATGCAGTATTTCTGACGATTATTCCTGCTTTATATGTCAAACTGAACAGGGTACGTTTCTGCATGCAGTGGGGTCTCGTGAAAAGGTTTACCTCTGCTGGTCCGTTGTCCAGTTATTTAGGAATACCCACTTTGACTTTCCTAAAGTCCATTGTCCCCAGGTCTTTATTTTGAACGACACTTTAATTTCTAACTCATATAGAAGGCAGTTTTTCTGGTTCCTGTTGATCTATGCTTGCAAAATCATAATCATGGACTGGAAGTCTACCAATACTCCCTGCACACACACTCTGGATTAATCTGTTGAATTGTTGATAACGTCGCCACCACACAAGTGATGCTGATTAATTTTGTAAAAGGATTTTCTCTGACACGTGGAGTAGGGCAGGTGAGGGCATGTGTGTTTTAGGGCCGTCTCCAAGTTTATGTGGGCCCTTGGGCAACACAGACTTAGTGGGCCCCTTTGCGGGGGAACTCACTTACAGCTCCAGGAAAACGTCAGTTTGCGCCCCATATAAAAGTTTGGCATTGTTTATGCCTCCATATAGAGGTTAGGCCCCCAGTTTATGCCCCAATATCTACAGTGCCCTCGGAAGATAATGCCACTCTGCCCCCTGTAGATAATTCTACATCCCCCTGTAGATAATGCCACACACACCCCCTGTAGATAATGCCACACACAGCCCCCTGTGGATAATGGCACACATACATCCTCTGTTGATAATGCCACACACAATTCCCTGTAGATAATGCCACAAACAGCCCCCTGTAGATAATGCCACACACACCCCTGTAGATAATGCCACACACTCCCCCTGTATATAATGCCACACACATCCCCTGTAGATAATGCAACACACACATCCCCTGTAGATAATGCCACAAACTATAGACAATGCCACATCCCCTGTAGATAATGCCACACACTCCCCTCTGTAGATAATGCCACACACAGCCCCCTGTAGATAATGCCACACAGCTCCCTGTAGATAATGCCACACACATCCCCTGTAGATAATGCAACACACACATCCCCTGTAGATAATACCACACTGCCCCCTGTAGATTATGCCACACAATAATGTCACACATAGCCCCCTGTACATAATGCCACACACAGCCCCCTGTATATAATGCCAAACACAGTCAACTGTAGATAATGCCACACACAGCCACCTGTAGATAATTCCACACACTGCCCCTGTAGATAATGACACACACTACTCCCTGTAGATATTACTACACACTGTTTCCTGTAGATATTACCACACACTGCTCCCTGTAGATATTACTACACACTGCTCCCAGTAGATATTGCCACACACAGCCACCTCTAGATAGTGCCACACCCTCCCTGTAGATAAAGTCACACACACCTACTTGTAAATAGTGCCACACACCCCTACCTGTAAATAGCGCCATTGGTGCTCCCTCTAACAGCGGAATCCATGGCCAGAGCGTTGCCGAAATCTACCATGTTTAGTTAGACCTACCTTCTATGACCAAATAGAAAACATAATAGCAATCAGTGGCGTAGCTATAGGGGTCACAGAGGTAGCATGGGGGGACTGCAGGGACTTACCACACAGTGCGCTAATACTAATTATATGCCGTGATGCCAGCACTTCCTGGTTACGGGCAGTGCTCCTTTAGACGTCACAGTCACATGGTACACTCAGTGTACCATGTGACCGTGACGTAACAAGAGGGGCGTTCCAGCCACTGTGGAAGAGCCAGTGCAGAAGAGCATGTAAGCGGCAGAGGGGTCCCGTAATGTATGTGTGTTGTATTGTACTGTCTGTGTTTGAGGTGGAGAGAGGAGAGGGGGCTTTAAATTACAGGCCCCCCTCTCCTCTCTCCACCGCAAACAAAAACTGTACGATACAATACATTACAAACTGGGTCGCGACCCCCTGGAGGGTCGTGTAAAGACCGCCGGGGGGTCGCGAGCCATTCACCGAGGTCCCGGTTCCAACTGTATTTGCATCCTCAGGACACAGATACAGTTGAATTTAATTCTGGAGCAAGGAGCTGACAGCTCCTTCATCCTGCATTCACTGTGCCGTGAGCCATTAGCGGCTCGGCGCAAGCCGGCGCAATTTAGTGACGTCATCGCGCCTGTCTGCGCTGAGTCACTCGTAACACAGGACAAAGGAGGAGAAGGATATCATTCTGCACCCGTCGTGGAAACGGGGATAGGTAAGTAATTTTATTATTTTTCTATTATGCACATATGGGGGAATTATACTGTATAAGGGGGGGCTGATATGGTGGAAGCTATGAGGGGCATTATACTGTATGGGGCTTCTATAGGGGCATTATACTTTATGGGGGGCATTATACTGTGTTGGGCAGCTATGTGGGACATTATACTGTATGGGGTCTGCTATGGGGCATTATAATTTATGCGGGGCTGATATGGTGGTAGCTATGGGGGCACTACACTGTGGGGAGACAGCTATGGGGACATTATACTGTATGGGGGCATTATACTGTGTGGGGAAAGCTATGAGGAGCATTACACTGAGTGGGCAGCTATGGGGGCATTATACTGTATGGGAGCATTTATGGGGGGCATTATAAT
Organism: Rhinoderma darwinii; assembly: GCF_050947455.1. Classification (NCBI taxonomy): domain Eukaryota; kingdom Metazoa; phylum Chordata; class Amphibia; order Anura; family Rhinodermatidae; genus Rhinoderma; species Rhinoderma darwinii. The sequence continues at coordinate 259,280,183 of NC_134690.1, forward strand.
GTATGGGGACTGCTATAGCGGCATTATACTGTGTGGGGGCAGCTAAGGGGGCATTATACTGTGTGGGGGAAGCTTTGAGGAGCATTATACTGTGTGGGCAGATAGGTGGGCATTACACTGTTGGGGGCAGCTAATGGGGGCATTACACTGTGTGGGGGCAGCTATGAGGGGCATTATGCTGTATGGGGCAGCTATGAGGGACATTATACTGTATGGGTCTGCTACGTGGGCATTATACTGTATAGGAGCATTTATGGGGGGCATCATACTGTATAGGGTCTGCTATGGGGGCATTATACTGTATTGGGGCATTTATGGGGGCCTTATATCGTATGGGGTCTGCTATGAGGGCATTATACTATGTGGGGCAGCTATGGGGGCATTATACTGTATGGGGAGCATTATACTGTGTGGGGGTAGCTATGGGAGCATTATACTGTGGGGGCAACTACGGGGAGCATTATACTCTATGGGGCAGTTATGGTGAGCATTATACTGTATGGGGCAGCTACAGGGAGCATTATACTGTATGGGGCAGCTATGGGGAGCATTATACTGTATGGGGCAGTTATGGGGAGCATTATACTGTGTGGGGGCGGCTATGGTGGGCATTATACTGTGGGGGCTGTTGGGCAAGGCGGCCGGGCATAGGCACGGCAGGGGTCTTGTGTTGGGGAGGGGTAGGGGGCCCAAGATGAATTCTTGCACCGGGGCCCATGAGCCTTTAGCTACGCCCCTGATTGCAATCATACATCACATAGAACAATGGCAGACCTCATTTAAAAGTATATATAAGAGATTATGCTGTACGTCACATCAGGAAGCAGCTATTCAAACTCATCTGCAGGGGGAGTTATACTCCCTTCTAGACTCCACTAAATGTTTCTGTCTTGTCACCAGACTTGTTAGAGGAATTGTGGTCAGACGGCTACACTCCTACATACCCTATGGGACTGTAATCCGATTTAACTTTTATGGCGAGCAGACAATAATATTATATGCGACCTTATAAAACAACATTTGACCTTAAAGAGGCTCTGTCACTAGTTTATTAATTCCCTATCTCCTAACTAATCTAACAGGCGCTTTGCTGCTGATAACTACAGTATGATTTATTTTAAAAAACGTTTTTTATTTGCAAAGTTATGAAATTTTTTCTAAATATGCTAATGTGGCTGTACTAGCCAAACTGGAGGTGACTCTTTCTTTTCACTCTGGGTGGTGTAATGTTTTCTGTATGATGCTGTCCAAACGTCATACAGCTTCTCCCCCTTCCCTGCCCAGCAACACAGCGTGATCTTATATCATACAACTTCCATTCCAGACTGTGTGTTCAATTGGGGATATCTCCGGTTCTGTTACAGCTAGAACTGCGATCCTGGTGCATGAAAGATTAGAATCAGTGGAGAGTGGGCACAGCTAACAATGAGGGGACAAAGGAAGTGACAACTCATGAATACACTTGACTTATCTATGGCAGGGCTGCCCAGGCTCTGCAGGTAACTTCTCAGAAATTGGTTAATATAAGCAAATGAATGACAGACCGAAATCAGGGTGTCTGTCATTACATTATGCTGCCCTCAGCTGTTTTGAAGGGGCCACAGCGCTTGTACGAGAGCTGCTTCCCCTTTATTTCCTATACTCGCTCACACTGTGAATCGCCGACACGGATTCACAATGTGAGCAAGTGACCAGAACGCAGGGTAAGCAGCTCTCGTACGAGTGCTGCGGCCTCTTCAAAACAGCTGATTGGCGAGGTCCCGGGAGTCAGACCCCGCCAATCAGCTTCAGCAGACAGGGATATTAATCTTACCCACCACTTCAGCCGCAGCTGATGTCCTGACTCTATTCAGGAACAGGATGCTGTGCGCGGCGAATAGCGTTGTGACATCATGCGCTGCGCACAGCGCTGTGACGTCAGGACCTCCGCTGCGCTCCGGAAGCAGGAAGGTAAGTACTGTAGTTACTATAGTAACAGGGGCCCAGGGCCCCAGTTACTATAGTAACTTTTTATTGATGTGGTGCGGAGGGCCGCAGGCCCCCTGGCTTCGGGGCCCGGTCGCAATTGCGACCGCTGCGACCCCTATAGCTACGTCACTGGCAGGCTATGCTATACTACCCACCTACAACAATGGAAACCTAGAGGAATAGTGGCTGATGCCAACTCATGGCATTTGCTCTGAGAATTTTTTTTTCCCCTGTTAATACTGTTAGGAAAAGTCCGTCACTTTTAGGTTTTCTTGAGCACTAGCCAAGCTTCTGAGTGGCCCTGGTTTAAGATGCAGAGTCAATCTTATCTCTCTGTCTGCAAACTATCTGGTGACTTCCACATTCGGGTCACAGCGGTTGCAAATGCGACGGCTGCTCGCACCATATCTATAAAAGTTACTATAGTAACTGGGGCCTATAGTAACGACACATACTTACACAGATATAGAATTGCACTGTCCAAGGTGTTTTGAAGATAAGCCCTATGGATATCTTACTCATTAGTACGTATGAGGGGTGTACTAAACTATTAAGGAATGTACTATTACAGGAAAATTTCAAGTAATTTGTAAATGCTTAGCCTGTCTATCAGGCTTGTACTAGCCCACAAGAGTAGCAGAAGATCCTCCTGTGGACCCAGGCCCTGACAGGTCCAACAGAAGATAACCCCATTTGCATCTGACTTTGGAGCCAATCACTTGCCACTAGGGTCTATTTCTAATGATTTGACTTATAAATAACCTTTTAGACTTATAGATAATCGTTCCTGCGTGTATAATGATTTCAACAATGTTTAGGCTGTAAATAAAGTGGATGTGAACAGGTTCTGTAGAGATGGTGGACCCTCAGAATCATCTCCTTCTAGAGGGTCCAAGAGAGCCCCATCCAACACTGCTTACTATATTGATTTTTAGCTATATGTTGTTTCCATTCACAATTAAAGTAACAGTAAAAACTGTGCTTATTTCCTTTTGAAACAGTATATAGTTTGTAGGAGGGACTACCGCGGTTGGTACGCAATGAACGAGACGCGCTGTTCTTTATCAATAACAGTTCCATGCAAGGGTTACATGCGGTGCTTGCTCTGGAGGACACGCAGAGACACTGGCGCGTTTAATAAGATAGCAAGTCCGCCCTGCCTTTGGGCCTAGCTCAGGATGAATTGTTTGTCCCTTTTGGGACTAGTCTTCTGGGCGTACGGTGGCGGTAGTTAGCGAGGGACGTCACTCCGGGAAACAGTCACGGACTAGGACAAGGGCCCTTTCTTTAAGACGGGACTCTAGCTCTTGGTCAGGGGTCTCAAGGTCTGGGCACGGTACCTGTAGCTGTTGGCACACTCATTGTGCTCCGGCCGGTCCTCTGTCCTTCTTAAGGATGATGGCAGAAACACCCGTGCTGTCCTTTGTCCTCTTTCTCCAAGGCTGCAGAGGGGAGCCCACGTGCGGTCAGGCTCCTGCCTTCCCACTCCCGGCGGCCTTCCTTGCAGCTCTCACTGTTCCTGTCCGGACCCCTGTTCTCCTATTCCTCTCCTCCTCCAAGTCCCGCCGCGCGAGACTTCGCCCTGTTTGCCGTCGGGCGCATGCGTCATGGCTGTCGGCAGTGCGGCCGTTGCCATGACGCCCAAGACGCTCCTTCGTCCGGAGCTGCAACTTCTTCGGCCGCCCGACAAGCCCGTGTTCCTGCGCTGTCCTCCGGAGAAGGGGTAAGTACGGATGTACCCTCACAAGTTTATTTGCACAGCTCAGACATTCATGTGATATAGTAGCTTAGTACTAACTGTGTATGGCCCAGTTTCCACTATATTTTGATACAGTTTTCACATGTATTTTTTTTTTTTGTAGCTACAGTAGGTATGGATCCAAAGAAATGAGCAAATCTTAGATCCATGAAGGACCATGAATTATAATTCTCCTCTTAGTGGGCCCCACTTCTGCGTTTGGATCAAGAACTGTGCAGAAAAAAGCTACACTAAAACTGTAAAGTATGAACTGGGCCTTTCTGCAAACCGAGCTCCCAAAATGCACTTCTCTCCGATAACAGCAATTCCACAGAATTCTAAATGTATTCTGAACTTATTCATGTTCTCTCTGAAGGAAGAATAATACATAATTATTAAGCATTCCAAGATAAGGCGAGAAAAGTATTTGCAAAGATATTCAACATTTTATGTACATTTACACAAAAATGTGAAGCTTTCCTTTTAAGGATTATAAGTGACCCCTATTTTTTAACCAATATTCACCACGTAGATAACCCTTACTTTATATGGCACTGATCAACAACATGTTTCATGGGAATCAGTAGAGGAGAACCCATATGGGCACTACACCACTAAACAAAGCTAATTTTATTATGCAATTAAACATGCTAAGTGTACGGGTACCCTATCAGATTAATGGGTTTATTAGGCGGTCTCATCATAATATTTCTTGTTGTACCTGGCCAAATTGATAAACCACTTCCCGACATTTGACGTATCCATACGCCAAGTCGGGTAGGGGAAGTATGGAGCGGGCTCACGCAGAGTAACTAGCGGCATCGTGCTCAATACTGACCGCAGCATTTAAATCGTCAGAAAGAGTGGAGCGACTCCCTCTAACAGCTCGTCGCGCCCCCCCACAACGCAATCGCGGGGGTGGGGGCGATGGTTGCTATGGCTGCTTGGGGGCTTAACAAACGGCCCCAGGTCCGCCATCTTTGTACACCTATTAAGCCGGCAGGGTTTAATAGTGGCCTGTCTAAATCAAGATATACTGCAATACATTAGTATTGCAGTATATCGTGCAAGCGATCTAACGATCGCTGGTTGAAGTCCCCTAGGGGGACTAATAAAAAAATGAGTTAAATAAAGGTTTTTTTTGTTTAAAAAAAAAAATAAAAAAATTACAAGTTCAAAAAACCCCCCTCTACCCATTTTCCCCCTAGAGCATAGTAAAAAAATAAATAAATAAACATAATTGGTATCGCCGCGTCCGTAAAAGTCTGAACTATTAGAATATATAATTATTTAACCCGCATGGTGAACGCCGTAAAAAAAAAAATTGTAAACGCCAGAATCTCTATTTTTTGGTCACCTAATCTCCCACAAAAAATGAAATAATAAGTGATCAGACCGTCGCATTTACACTAAAATGGTATTATTAAAAACTACAGCTTATCCCGCAAAATATAAGCCCTCATACCACTTAATCGACGGAAAAATAAAAAACTTATGGCTCTATAAAAATGTTCTTTTTTACACAATATAAATTTTCTTTTTTACACTTAGGTTTTTACATGTAAAAGTAGTAAAGCATAGAAAAAACTATATATATTTGGTATCGCCGTAATCGTATTGACCCACAGAATAAAGTTAACATGTTGTTTTAATTGCACAGTGAATTCCGTAAAAACGGTGTGCAAAAAACCATGGAGGAATCGCTGTTTTTTTAATTTTCTACCCCACAAATAATTTTTTGCCCGTTTCCTAGTACATTATACGGCAAAATAAATAGTGCTATGAAAACCTACAACTTGTCCCGCAAAAATCAAGCCCTCATAGTACTATATCGACGGAAAATTAAAGACGTTATGGCTTCTGGAATGTGGGGAGGAAAAAAAACGAAAATGAAAATCTGAAAGTTGTTTACGACGGGAAGGGGTAATCTAATTAATTTTGCCAAATTAGTCCCGAAATATGTGTAATTAGTTCAATATACAAAATTTAAAAAAAAAACAGCTTTTCCGATATTTCAGGCATTCTACTTTACCACCAGGATTACACTTACTTCCTCAGCACCAATTCTGATATTCCTCAAGTCTTCCTGCTGGCCTCAGCTGGGCTGAACTTATAATATGGTCCTTGGCAGAAAGCAAGTGGCAAAGTAGGGTCCTTATCTGACAGTTTTTCTTGTCATTTTGAAAACTGTACACACACATTTACCATTTTTACCCACATATTTCCATTAGAAGGACAAATTATACTACCATACAGTACCTAAATAATAACATCTCACAATAACCAAATAACACAACCACATAGTGCTCACATAATACTGCAATTCAGTGCCTAAAAAGTATTGCCCTTACGTGTCCAAATAATATCATCATACAATGACTGAATAATATCATTATACGATGCCTAAATAATACTCCCATACAGTATTCACATAAGAATGCCATATATCGCTAAATATTACTATTGTACAGTGCCGAAATAATACCATCATATAGTGTCCAAATAATACTCTCAAAAAGTATCCACATAATACTGTCATATAGTGCAACTCAATGCCTAAATAAATAACACTATACACACTAGATAATACTGTGGTTTTAGAGCTCATTTTATGCTTTGGCGGCAAAAAGGGTTAATGGGAACTTTACTGGTGGTGTAGTTTAGTAAAGAGGTTAATGGAGACATCCAAGTTGATCTAGGGCAGTAAAAGGGTTTAGAGTAGTAAAGGGGTTAATGTTAATGTAAGGTGGGAGCCTGGGCGGTATTTGGCCCCTTGCATGTGTGTCGCGAAAGGTGGAATGGATACAAGGAGATTTTTGCAGCAACTGCGAAGTTCTGTGGCTTACAATTTAGTTACCATCATTCTGCTTCGCCTGCCATAAACAGAAAGTAACGTTACAGTGCAATTACAATCAATACATATAAATGCAAAAGGCTGGACAGACCACACATTCTCTGGAACATAGTAGCAGCAACAACACACAGTTTAAACCCTTAATGACACGGCCAATTTTTGCTTTTTTAATTTTCACTTTTTCCTCCCGCCTTCCAAAAGCCATAACTTTTTTATTTTTTCGTCAACATAGCTTGTTTTTTGTGGGAAAAGTTGTACTTTTCATGGCACCATTTAATGTACCATATAAAGTATTGAGAAACTGAATAAAATCTATTTGGGGGGTAAAATGGGCAAAAAAAACAGCGATTGCACCATTTTTTGGAGGGTTTCATTTTTATGGCGTCCATCGTGCAGAAAAAAATACATGTGTACTTTATTTTAGGGGTTGATATGATTACCGCAACACCAAATTTATATAGTTTTTTTAGATTTTACAACTTTTATAAAAAAAATAAATATTTGTTTAAAAATAATTGTTTTGTGTCGCCATATTCTGAGAGCCATATTTTTTTCTTTTTTTTTTCTTTGACTGAGCAATGTGGTAGTTTTAATTGGTACTATTTTGCTGTACATTCGATTTCGAATTTTTTTTTTTTAATCACTTTTTATTCCATTTTTTGGGGATCTAAGTTCACCAAAAAACAGTAATTTGGGTGTTTTACTTTTTTGTTTACTGCGCTCACCGAGCGGGTTAAATAACTTTATATTGTAATAGTTCGGACTTTTACAGATGCGGGGATACCAGTTATGTTTGACTTTTTTTTAACATTACTAGAGGGAAAAAATAGAAAAGAGGGATTTTATTAGCTTTTAATGATTATTTTTTTGGAACACTAAAAAAAAAATTTTGTTTTTTTTTAAAAAAATGCCCCTTTGGGGACTTGAGCCAGCGATCGTTGGATTGCTCACATTATATACTTTGTGAATTTTAATTATATACATGATAGATTTTCGTGAATTTTACAGTCTTCTATAAAGTCCTGCCCGAGCCTGGGGCTGGTGGAACGTCAGATGCGACCGCCCTTCTCATTGTAACGCTTTAGATGCCGCTGTTGCGATTGACCACAGGATCTAAGGTGTTAAGTGGGCGGAATCATTTTTTTTATTCCACCCATTGCAGTAAGGTGTCGGCTGTGTACACATGCTAAGTATGGAGCGCGGTCAGCCCGGGATACTGCTCCATACTTTCCCTTAACCGCTGCCACATAAATGTATGTGGTATGTTGTAAAGTGGTTAAAGGCACAGTGCATAAATAAATAAACAAAGCATAATCTGGCATACAGTGAAGGAAATAAGTATTTGATCCCTTGCTGATTTTGTAAGTTTGCCGACTGTCAAAGACATGAACAGTCTAGATTTTTTAGGCTAGGTTAATTTTACCAGTGAGAGATAGATTATATAAAAAAAAAAAAAACAGAAAATCACATAGTCAAAATTTTAAGTCTAAAACGACGCAGCTGTTTTCTCCTGAAAACAGTCTGTCTTTTCAGACGTAAAAGGAAGCTAGCGTGTGCACATACCCTCAGGGTGCGTTCACATATATCAGTTGTATCAGCATCAGTTTTTTTGTCTCTCAAGTGATTACAACTGATGCAAAAAGTGATGCATAAATGTATCAGTTGCCATCAGGTTATTTTACGATTTTTACTATAAAACCATCAGTTGTCATCAGTTGTCGTTAGTTGTCTTCAGTTTTTACCATTCGTTTTTAACATCAGTTTTTACCACAATGGTCCACCAAAAAGGTAGTTTAGGCTCTGAAAATATGGCAATTTTATAAGAGTGGTGCATAGTTTCTGATAGATTGGATACATGATGGATTAGATACCTGTTGTGTACCATGTCAGGGCTCTCCAGGGTTGCCAACCTCCACTTCAGAAATTTCTGGACAACTGAGCTAAAATTCACGGACAGACCAAAATTTTTACAGACACATTACAAAATCATTAAATAAAAAAAATAAAAAAAGGTGGACAGTGATGTCAGTGGCTACTGATTGAGCGGAATCCCCATTGCTGATGATCTGGCCGTGGATTCCACTCCTAGAGGAAACCCCTGAGGTTATTGTCCATATATGGACATTGACGGGAATTCGGCTCAAGGAGTAGCCACTGACGTCACTGTCCTTATATATGGACAGTGGCATCAGGGGGTCCTCCATGAGGGTATCCCCGGACACAGTGTCGGCGATGCTGTAGTTGGGGATTTCGTTCAGGGAGTAATCCCTGACTTCACTGTCCATATATGGGCAGTGGCATCAGGGGGTCCTCCGAGAGGGGATCCCCGGGCATAGCGTCGGCAATGCTCTGGCCGGGGATTCATCTGCTAGAGGGAGTTTCAGTGGCGCTGTCTACAGGGGAAGGGGATAGCACTGTATACAGTGGGTGTGGTGCTATCTACAGGGGGCGCTATGTGACACAATCTACATGGGGCCCTATATGGCACAATCTACATGGGGCGCTATGTGGCACAATCTACAGGGGGGCTGTGTGACATTATCTACAGGGGGGACTGTGGCATTATATACAGAGGGCACAGCGGCATTATCTACAGGGGCATGTGTGGCACTATCTAAAGAGGGCACTGCGGCATTATCTACAGGGGTGTTTGGCACTATATACAGAGGGCACTGTGGCATTAGCTACGGGGGTGTGTGGCATTATATATAGGGGGTGTGGCGCTATATACAGGGGGGCGTGTAGCACTATCTACAGGGGGGCGTGTAGCACTATCTACAGGGGGCACTGCGGTATTATCTACAGGGGGTTTGTGGCACCAGATACAGGGGTTGTGGCACTATATACAGGGGGGGTGTGGCACTATCTACAGAGGGAACTGCGGTAATATCTACAGGTGGTGTGGCACTATCTACAGAGGGAACCGTGGCATTATGTACAGGGGGTGTGTGGCACTATATACGGAGGGCACTGCTGCATTATCTACAGATGGCAGTGTTTCATTATCTACACATAAAATGTATCTGTTTTTAAAAATTTGTCAATAACGGAAAATACTGAACGGATACAAAACGGATGCAAAGCGGCTGTCAAAAACGGACCTAGATGGCTGCTTTTAACATCCGACACTCGAACCCTGTTGTGTTAATTTCCTGCGTGGTGTGGGGTGGGTAGGAGATGCAGGGTGGTATTGGGTAGCTGTAAAGGCACCAAAAACTATCTATTCCCTGAAGATATGGCTAGTGTTTGGCGTCTTTTCTGGCTGCTTCGAAGATTTGATCTGAGGTCAGTGGACAGCAGCTGCATTCTGGGCTCTATCTCTTGGCGCTGCACTGAGCATAACAAACGTGACATTACAGTGTGTGTCAGACTTCAGTGTAGTACCAAGGCAGGAGCAGAGAAGTAGAGCCCCAGGGTTGCCAACAGTCCGTAAATTTACAGACAGTCCACAAAAACTGGTGTTTTTTTCTGCCGTCCGTAGTGTCCAGCAGAAAAAAGCACTGTCCAGGATTTTTCTGCAGTCTCCCGGAGCATTGCACTGCGCATGCGCCAAAATGTACATGCGCAGTGCAAAGGAATAGTAGGCTGAGGCGGAATCTGAAAACATGCAGGCCGGCCGCTGCCAAGTGAGGTCAGTGTCGGGAGTGGACTAATCCAGTCACCTGACGTGAGGTCAGGTAACTCAGGTCGGGTGACTGGACTGGTCCAGTCCTGTGCCGTCACTGACCCCAAACAAAAGTGATCCTCCACCGCTTCGCCGCATGACCACCTCCTGACGGTGAGTCGTGTCAGGCAGAGCAGAGAGTGGTAGCGGTAAGCTACCCATCTCTGCTCTGTTTGCACTAAGTACAAGGGAAGGGGGTGTTGTGCGGTGCTACTTACAAGGGAAGGGTGGGCGCTACGGGGATTCCGACAGGGATTCCGCTCCAGGAGGAGCACCTGATGTCAATGTCTATAGATGGATAGTAACCTGAGGGGTTTCCTCTAGGAGTGGAATCCCCGGTCAGATCATCGGCATCGGGGATTCTGCTCAATCAGTAGCCACTGACGTTACTGTCCATATATGGACAGTGATGTCAAGGGCTTCCCGAGGACAGCACTAAAAGTAGTGCTGTGCCAGGGGAATTATCTGCAAGCGGAGGAGCACCCTCTGCTTCTCCGCTCTGAACTCATTCTGAAGCAGGGACCTGATCGTTCCCTGCTTCAGTATTAAGTTCAACTGTGTCTGCATCCTGAGGACACAAACACAGTTGACAGAGGAACATACCCCCAGTGGCACGAAGCAGCGGGACAGCGCCCGGGATGCGTGGAAGGGTAGTCATCAGGGTCTTCGCCTGGAGCGAAATCCCCGGCAATGCTATGACCGGGGATTCCGCTCCTAGCTCACATCCACCTTTCCACCGGGTACTGCCAGAAGGTGGATGCGGCGGCAGCTGGCGTTCATCCGGCCACGATTAAAATAGATGGGATACGGCGCCGGACCTCCCTGGGAGCCGGAACCAAAAACGCTACAAGTAACATTTTTGAATCCGGCTCCCAGGGAGGTCCGGCCCTGTACAGTGCCACAACTGGTGTCCCCTGTGCCAGAACAGATCCCATAGAAAGCTATGGGAGCCGTTCTAGCATCAGTTTGCCTCTGGCTTTTCTTCAAGATGCCGGAGGTAAACTGAAGCGGACGCCGGACATATGTGAACGGCCCCTAAAACTATAAACGTTTTTAGTTCAAAAACCAAAAATTGCCTTTTTATTCCCCTCCATAATAAGTGCTTAAATAACCCCTTCCAGGCAGCAACATCTTTTGGTGGTGCTGTAGAAATATCATATGAACGCTCCAGGGAGCGCTCAATCGCTAAGCAGGAGCTCTAACAAACAGCTCCTGTACTTAGAGAAGTCTTTGAAGTACAGCTGGGATCTGAAAAAATTCCAACCCCAGCTATTAAATGCTTTGATCGCCGATGTCCATGACCGCAGCATGATCAATGGGAACTCCCCTCTTTGAACGCGATGACACGATCGGAGACTGGGGGAACAATCTGTAGTCAGTCCTGGGGTCCTAGAAAGGACCCCAGGGCTGTTTGCTTAGTAAGCCTGTCGTTAGGGCAGTAAAAGCAGCCTCTGAAAGGAGTATGCTAATACATTCTAAGTAAAAAAATAAGTTGTAAATAAAGTTATCCCTTCATGTGATTAAAAAAAAAAATGTACAAACAAAAATTTTAAAAAAGTAATTATTTTGCATAAAATATATTTTTTTTTGCCCAAACATTTCATAAAAACAAAAACTACAAATATTAGGTATCTACACGACCATATTACCCAGAGGAATTTATTTAACAGGTTATTTAGCGTGAAACGTGAACGGGATGAAAAATAAACAATCGCTTTTTCCTATATTCATGCCACAAAAATAAATTATATAACTTTTGCCATGACAGTAACTTTTTTCTAACCCCACCCGCACCCAAACCGTGCAGAAAAAAAAAAATCTTCTGCATAAAACAAGGCCCTATATAGTCACATCAATGAAAAATTTTAAAAGTTATGGCTGTTAAAATGCAGAAAAGCTAAAACTAAAAATTTAGCTGGTTATAAGGCCTTTTCAGGCCTGAACATTAAGGGTTTAAAACGAACAGATAAAAAAAACTATACATAAGTGTCCATAGCGACCCAAACTTAAAAAATATTATGTTAATTATTCTGCACTGTGAACGCCAAAAAAAAGATAAAAGATGATCGAAAAGTCACATTTACCCCAAAATTGTACCAATAAAAACTACAACTCCCTCCGCTCTGAGCCTTGGCATGTGTCCAAACAGCAGTTTATGAACACATATGGAGTTTTGTCATACTTGGGAGAAATTGCTTTACAATTCTTGGGGTGCTTTTGCTTCTCTATTCCTTGTGACAATTTTGAGCTGAAACTATAAAACCATATCCAGGGATGGGATTCAAATTTTTAACAACAGGGTTTCTGTTTTGCAGACAAAACCATACACGTCGGGGGGGGGGGAGGGGTTGCGTTGTATCGCGCCGAGGAAAGTGATTCTAATAATAAAATTAAACAATTACAATATTCTAAATACACCCTATATTAAAGTGGACTCTAAATAAAGAAATTACCAGTCCAGAATGTTTAACTGGATTTCCACACTATGTATATAATTACATAAGCATACAGTATATACCTAACCCACACTCATTATATTAAACTCGGACATTACGTATAGACCTATATGCGCAAATTCAATATCTTAAGCGTGCTCAGCTCATTTAGTTAGGCTGTGTACTGTGAAAAGAGTGGAGGACAGTGCGACGTGCGCAGTAAGGCGCAACAAATCTCTTAGCTAATGCACAGATACGGTGCCAGAACCAAGCTCAGTACATAAATACAACACCAGAACCAAGCTCAGTACATATATACAACACCAGAACTAAGCTCAGTACATATATACAGCAGCAGAACTAAGCTCAGTACATAAATAAACCAGAACCAAGATCAGTACATAAATACAACACAAGAACCAAGAACAGTACATATATACAGCGCCAGAACAAAGCTCAGTACATATATACAGTACCAGAGCAAAGCGGAGTACATAAATAAAGCGCCAAATCAAAGCTCCGTACATATGCAGTACCAGAACAAAGCTCAGTACATAAATACAGCACCAGAACAAAGCTCAGAACATATATACAGCACCAGAAGAAAGCTCAGTACATACATATATAGTACCAGAATCAAGCTCAATACATATATACAGCACCAGAAAAAAGCTCAGTACATATATACAGCAGCAGAACAAAGCTCATTACATATATACAACACCAGAACCAAGTTTAGTACATATATACAACACCAGAACCAAGCTCTCTTCATAATTACAGAACCAGAACCAAGCTCAGTACATATATACAACAACAGAACAAAGCTTAGTACATAAATACAGCTCTAGAACCAAGCTCAGTACATATAT